>NC_142813.1:5864475-6015423 GCF_049724085.1 Artemia sp. Qi Xiang Cuo | reverse complement strand
AATTGCTGTTGTCATCCTTAAATGTGATAAAGTTCCTGTTTTTCAAATTCTCACTGACAAAAACCATGAAAACAGACATAAATGTGAGAAAATTCATGTTTTTCAAATTCTCACTGACAAAAACCATAAAACATCCATAATTTGATGTTGACAACCATGAAAAACATCAAATAAATCGAACAACACACATATCCATCCATGAAAGCAACCATAAATGTGACAAAATTCATGTTTTTCCAAGTGAGAAAATTCCTGTTTTTTCATTCTCACTGAGAAAACCATAAACCACGTGGTGGGGTCACGAGTATAAGACCCCTCTCTACTACTGACCTTGGTTCTTTATGGTGTACGGTGTGGACCATAGGGCTTATGGTTTATATGGTTACAGATATATAAGACTGTGCAAGTTTCCACTGAACGAATTCAACCAATCAGGTGTCATTTTGACTTACCCTGGCACTTTATTGTGTACGGTGTAAACCATATGGCTTTTGGATTATATGGTTACAGATATATATGGTTGTGCATGTTCACACTTAACCAATTCAAACAATCAGAGGTCATTTTCACTGACCTTGGTTCGTTATGGTGTACGGTGTGGACCATAGGGCTTATGGTTTATATGGTTACAGATATATAAGACTGTGCAAGTTTCCACTGAACGAATTCAACCAATCAGGTGTCATTTTGACTTACCCTGGCACTTTATTGTGTACGGTGTAAACCATGTGGCTTTTGGATTATATGGTTACATATATATATGGTTGTGCATTTTCACACTTAACCAATTCAAACAATCAGAGGTCATTTTCACTGACCTTGGTTCTTTATGGTGTACGGTGTGGACCATAGGGCTTATGGTTTATATGGTTACAGATAATTAAGACTGTGCAAGTTTCCACTGAACGAATTCAACCAATCAGGTGTCATTTTGACTTACCCCGGCACTTTATTGTGTACGGTGTAAACCATGTGGCTTTTGGATTATATGGTTACAGATATATATGGTTTTGCATTTTCACACTTAACCAATTCAATCAATCAGAGGTCATTTTCACTGACGTTGGTTCTTTATGGTGTAAGGTGTGGACCATAGGGCTTATGGTTTATATGGTTACAGATATATAAGACTGTGCAAGTTTCCACTGAACGAATTCAACCAATCAGGTGTCGTTTTGACACACCCTGGCACTTTATTGTGTACGGTGTAAACCATATTGCTTTTGGATTATATGGTTACAGATATATATGGTTGTGCATGTTCACACTTAACCAATTCAAACAATCAGAGGTCATTTTCACTGACCTTGGTTCTTTATGGTGTACGGTGTGGACCATAGGGCTTATGGTTTATATGGTTACAGATAAAGAAGACTGTGCAAGTTTCCACTGAACGAATTCAACCAATCAGGTGTCGTTTTGACTTACCCTGGCACTTTATTGTGTACGGTGTAAACCATATGGCTTATGGATTATATAGTTACAGATATGTATAGTTGTGCAAGTTTTTTATTCGCTCTTTACGCTAAAGTTTTTTATTATTTAAAAAAATAAATTTGTGTGACAGAGTTAAACTTTAGCGTAAAGAGTGAGGCGTTGAGGAGGGGACCGTCCCTTTCATATACGGAATAATTTCTGTTCGTTTTAAGTTAAAATGTCGCTCCTTACTTTCAGTTAAAAAAAAACTAGTTTTTTATTTAATTTATGAACGTTTTTGAATTAATGCAGCTTTGATTTTGGCTCACCGTACATGAATAATTAAATCGAAATTTGCATATTAATTTTACTTTTTTTTGGCTAAATGGCTTTCTCGAAATTTTTTTTCTGACGTAACTTACGTAACGAACTTCTATATTCGTATATTTCATTACGAGTATTAGGGGATTCACCCCCTAGTCAATACCTCGCTCTTTACGCAAAAGTTCAAATTTTGTACCAATTTTTTAAGAATAACCCCTTAATCGCAAAGGCCGTTAATTAAAATAAATAGCTCTGGTGAAAGTACAAAATAACATTAGCGTAAAGAGCGAGGTAGTGACTAGGGGGCGAACCCAATCATACACGTAATAATTTCTGTTCGTTTTAAAATTTGATGTTGCTCCTTACTTTCAGTTGAAAAAATTGTTTTTTTTTATTATTTAATTTCTGATCGTTTTTTAAATAATGCTGGGAAATCCTGCACTCCCCTCATAGCAATGTCCCATCCCCCATCAAAACTTCCTCCATGGAAAGATCCTCCCACGTAACCCCCGACCCACCCACCTCCAACTACCAGAAAAAATACCCCCTGAAAACTTCTGCATACTTCCCAATAACCAATACTATGTGTAAACATTGGGCAAAGTTCATAACTTGCAGACCTTCCCTCGGGGACTTTGGGGGATTAAGTCATCCTCAAAGACATAGTTATTTTCGACAATACTGAACAAAATGCCTATCTCAAAATTTTGATCGGGTGACTTTGGGGAAAAATGAGCGTGGGAGGGTGCCTAGTTGCGCTCCATTTCTTTGGTTACTTAAAAATGGCATTAGAACTTTTAATTTCCGTTTGAATGAGCCCTCCAGCAATATTCCAGGACCACTGGTTCGATACGATCACCCCTGGAAAAAAAAAATAAACACGCAGCCGTGATCTTTCTTCTGGCAAAGAATACAAAATTCCACATTTTTACAGACAGGAGCTTGAAACATCTATAGTAGGGTTCTCTGATACCCTGAATCTGATGGTGAGATTTTCTTTAAAGTTCTATGACTTTTAGGGGTGTTCCCCCTTTTTCGAAAATAAAGCACATTTTCTGAGGCGTTTAACTTTTGATGGGCAAGATTAAACTTTATGAAACTTATATATTTTAAATCAGCATAAAAATCTGATTCTTTTGATGTGTCTATTGGTATCAAAATTCCGTTTTTAGAGTTTCGGTTACTATTGAGCCGGGTCGCTCCTTACTTACAGTAACGAACTGTTTGATAAAATCGCAGTGTTGTCTAAGAAACAAGGATGCTAGTTAACGAAAAGGTACAAGGAGGGGGAATTCAAGAAAAGAAAAGGAGGAGGAGCCTTTTCTTTTTGGTCGAGAACAACAAGGGGTAAATTTTTTTATCTTTTTTTTAGAGAAACTAAAAAAAAATATTTTTAAAAATCTAGGGGATAATCAAATCTAGGGGGCAATCGACCTCCTTCCAATTAGCTTCCCTGCTAAAAAAAAAATTAATACGCCCATCTAAGGAGAGGGAGAATTGACGAAAAGGTAAGGATGAAGGCAAAATTTTTCTCTCTGTTTCATTAATAGAGAAATAAAAAGGGTATTTTTCAAAATCTAGAGGGCAAACTTTTGTTTTAACTGAAAATACAAAAAGCGTAATTTTTAAACTAAAAGGGTGTATAAGTGTTCCAAACTTATAGATTTGATAATTTTCAATCAAATCTAGTAGGCAACTAGCAATCCCCTTACCTTAGTCTCCACTTAGCACCTCTTCTAAGAAGCTAATAACGCCTTCGAATAATCATAGACGACTTAACGATGTGTCTAGAGGGGGCCATTTTATTTTAAATGAAAATACGCGGGGGAGAGAATTTAGAATGAAACCGGCACCTCCCCCCACCTCTGCTTAGTGCTTTTGCTAAGAAATTAATAACGCCTTTGAATTATATAACGCCATAACGTAATTAAAGGGGCGGGGGAGAGAATCTAGAATGCAACCGGCACCTCTCCCCACCTCTGCTTAGTGCTTTTGCTAAGAAATTAATAACGACTTTGAATTATATAACGCCATAGCGTAATTAATGATATGTAAAAATAATATGTCAAGATAAACTCGTTGATGCGTCAGAATTGTAGTGAAGTCATTCAGTGATCAAAGGTACACGGAACTGGTCTATGAAAGATAGATAAATTTCAGCCCTTCTGCTTTTGCATAATTATTACTGACTAATTATTTTTGAAACAATACATCAAATTCTTTTCAAAGTTGACTTTGAAATAAGCTTTCGTAATTTGTAGATAAGCTACTACTTCCACTGTAAGACCCTTCACCTCAATCAGTCACTCAACGTCATTGATTTCCAATTGTTGAAAAATTAATGAGGGGAAAACACTTACAGGCAACTGACAGCAATGGCGGGAATGCTGTCACTGCAGGCACTGAGGCAAAGTCAGTTAGAAGATTGCCTGAACGTACCGCAGGTTAACTATTTTAAAGTACCATGTACAAGGCAGTATCTGGGGGGATTACTGTTTTTACCCCCCCCCCAGAAAAAAATTTGTTTGACTCCTAAAATTGTGCCAAGAGTGTATAAAAACAATTTTTGATGTGCTTTTGAAAGTTTTTCTAACCCCCTCGCCTGAAAATAGCCCCCTCCCCGAAAAAAGATTCCCGATATGCTCTTGACCAAGGACACCAAAATAAAAACCTTCCTTTGCTCCCTGGACCTATCTTAGGTCTATTCATACCTGAAAATCGCGATTTTCTAAGACTTTTCTTTATTGCTTGAAATCTTAAAGTTTTGGGATAGTGTAACATTTCGCCAGTGTTACCATGTTAAACCATGAAAATAAGTAAGCAAAATTAATCAATTAAACTTGAGGATGATATTTTCCGTTAAAATTCAAACATTAAATATTTTCCGATTCTTTCATTTCTTCGATATTTTTCGATTCTTTCAATATTTTTCGATCTTTGTAAGCTATTTGGGTGCCTTATTTTTGGCTGATTTTTTACCCATGTTTTTTTTTTATTCTTAGCCTGTTACTATGAAAAGCTGCATAACTGTGCATGGATTCTCTTTTCATTAAAAACTGATATCAGAGTTTTTAAGACATTGTACAGGTTTCCTATTCAGCAGTTCAAACAACCTAACTGTATTTTCACTGTCCTTGGGACTTTAGGGATCTACGCAGATCCCTGCGTAGGTAGGGTATTGTCAGGTACTGGTTACCCTAAGAATATTTTTAAAATCTTCTGACACTATCCTAGATTTTCAACTTAATTTGCCTATCTCTAATGTTTTCTTAATCCTGTGCTCCCTGTAAAAAATTACGCCCCTAACCAATAACGCACACATGATTTTTGTGAGGGGGGTTGATATGAAAAACCACATTTTATTTCATATTCTGAATAAGAAGTGACTATAAATTCAAGAGAATTTAGAGTTTTAGGAGGATTCGGGCCCTGAGGCCCTTGGCGTATGTCCCTGTCCTCAGAAAATGTTATAACTATCCAAAATAAATGTTATACCCATTCGTCTGCACCTGAATCTACTTATTTTGTCGCTGTTTATGTCAGAACTGGGGAGATCACGACTGGGAACTTAGACGGAGAATTGATGGCAAGAATAGAAGTAGCCACGTGGGCTAAGCAAAATTATACCCACGTAAAACTTAATCCGGAACATCAGTGATAATAATGATAACACAGTGATCACATTGATATCACTGAACAAAACTTGAATTTTGCATATTCTGCAAAATTCAAGCAACACGAAATCATTGACATAGGGAAAAACTCAAACCAAAATAACAACTTGCGAAAAACTGGGAAAAAAAAAACCGCTCAACCAAGGGCATATCCAAGAACTATTTGGGAGTGGTGGTGGCAAAAAAAAAATGAAAAACGCACAAAATTTCTTTCTATGCATTTTTGTTACGTTTCTACGAGTAAGACAATTTTTTTTTGGGGGGGGGGGGGCGGGGGAGGCCATAGTAATAGAGCAAATTTTATTTGATTATTTGAAAAAGAGTTGCCAAGAAATTCAGGCAAATTTTGAAGTTTAGGGGGATTGGGCCCCAAGCCCTCCATCCCCTCCGTACGTCCCTGTTTCAGAAGCTTTCATTTTTCAACCATTTCTGCAAGAAAAAAAAGATGACGTAGCATTTTGGAAAAAGATAAACTCCAAATATATTGGGAACCAAAAAAGATAGGTGGGGACAGATTGAACCATTGATAGAACTAGCTTGTTTCAGGGGTTAGATTTAAACTCACGTGACCCGAAAACACGGCATAACGCCTTAATTGCAGCAACAATTTGCGACAGGGACTTGAGTCGGCTGGTAGTTGTGTGAAGAAATTTTCAAAAGAAATAGGTGTGCAGCACAGAGGAAGGGGAACATTACCCTTTTTCTGCTGAAACCAGATTTACTGTCTTGCCTGATGCATTTATATTAAAATTATTTGAAGGAACGTTTATCTCCGATCGGGTCGTTAACACGGGCAAACGTCAGCCAGTTCTTGTCCCAACTATCCCTTCTGATATGAACCCACGGCTCCAGCAGGGTTGCCACCCCTAGTGGCTTATCATTATTTCTAGTGATTTCTCTTGTTTTATAAATAAAAACTAAATCAGTACATAAATCGCTAGATTATTGAAGAAAGTCACTAGATCAGCCGAAAAATCCCTAAAATTTAGTGATCTTTTTTCACTGGGTGACAACCCTGGGCTCCATACCCAATGTACTCAGTTGTATTATAATAACTTGAATCATTTGTATACAATAAAGGAGGTCTTTTCAAGCACAAAGTTTGTTCATTTTTGACTAGGGATGACTGTGGATAGTTATTTGAGGGAATTTTGGGAGGGGAAAAATTTCGTAAATTATCAGGAAATCCCCAAAATACTAATTCCTTGGACCCCTATTTAAGATCCCCTTGTATGAACAATTAGACTTTACAGTCCCTACCCACGGTGCTGATCATTGTTTCATGGTCCTTCAGCGAGGAAGTACAGTGAGGGGTGGGGAGCCTGCCATCCTTTGCTTTCGCACATCCTTCCTGGTTACCTTCCGCAGATTTCTCCAGGTACCCATTTATAGCTGTGTTGACTCAGGCTGAGCTTACAGAGTCACAACACTGAATCCCGTTCCAAACAAAAAAAAATGGATACACTAGGATTCGAAACAGAATGAGTAATACAGAATAATACAAAATTTAATATAAAAGCGACACCAGGACTCGATCCCTTGTCCTCACGAACAAGTCAAGTCTAGCGCGCTAACCACTTGGCTAGGACTCGGCTAGGCATTCCCGCTTATGGGAATGCCTATAATTGACAGCCAAGAACCCCTCATATTCACATTCATCAAAATTTGAGGTAATTTTTCAATGTTAGCTTGTTATGCTTAAATAAATTAACTGCATTTCCAAATTTATGCAGGAATTTGTCAGGTCTTATCAGCTGTAATCTTTGCAGTGTGAAATTTCATCACGTAGTCATGTTATTACAATAGCTTATATTTAGGCCTTGGCAATTAGTAATTATTCTGTCAGTGACCGTTCAACTCCACCAAATGACTTTCAAATTTAACAGAATTTGTCAATTCGACTTTATTTGCCTATGATCTTAGCTACGTTAAATTTATGGACATATTGATGTATATCATAGCTTATTTATACTATTTCTATTATATCACGTAGGTATTTACATTTAGGCCAGAAACTTACATTTAGTCAATAATAAAGGAGAAAGCTTTACAACTCAGGTATTTGAATGAATCCTATCAATCGGTACTTTTATGATATACCCCATACCTAATATTCTTCTAATGTGTTTCTCTGACGCTCAATCCTAATGAAATATACTTAGGTATGATAAAAATATAATACTTTAGAAGCAAATTTTGCTATGTATTAGCACATCATAGGGTGGGGGTAAAGTATAGTGGATCAGCATGCCTAATGTGTTAGATACACCTATTCTGCATATTATGAAGTAAGAACTGTTTTCTAACTTCACACGATTCAAATGCTTTAACACCACCCAAAGTGCAAATATGTAGCCCAAACTATATATTTCCCGTTTATTCAGTCTCTTCTCTTTGTCTTGTCTCACTCTTAGCTGAAATAAACTAACTAAAAAAAAACGGTTCTACTATGTGTCAATGGATGAACAACTTGGGAAGTCGGGGCTATATCATAAAAGTGCCCAACCCTCTTCTAGCCAATGAACCGGAAATTATTTATGACCCAGAACTAATTGTTTTGCTCTGTATAAATATCATTAATTTTAATTGTAATACTTTAGTTTATCTGCTGTTGACGATCACTGTTGTATGTGATCAAAATATCCAAAGCTTTTTGTATCTGTTTCACTGTCTAATAAAAGGACTTATCCCTATTTTGAAATTTCATTTGTTCTAGTTACATCATTTTTTTCGTCTCAGCCGAATAAAATAATATATATAATTAAATATATACTATTTAATTTAATATATATATATATATATATATATATATATATATATATATATATATATATATATATATATATATATATGTGTATATATATATATAATTAAAAAAACGAATTTTTCCGAGGGTAGTAAAGAGTGAAGTTGAAACTTAAAACGGACAAAAATTATTACTTCACAACCTATCTAACATATGGCATTAAAACTAATACAAGTAAACTAACTAATTATGTTTTCCTATGTTTCTAGGGTTATAGAAAACTAGCGCTTTACTGAAAACGCAAAAGTCAAGTATAAAAAAAAGGAATATTGATTTGGGAGTCAAAAGTGAGTATGTAGCCTGACAATAATAAACTAATCTTTAAAGTTTTTCATAGTCTTGCACCAGTTGCATCAGTAACTTTCAATATACAGAAATATTGGATTGATTTGTCAGGTAGTATTTTGGTCTCTCCAGCTATAATACCAATAGTGATTAATATCACTGCATATATAATTAGTGGAGTATAGTAATATCCTATTATATATACAGTGGAGTAATATACAATCTTAAATTGTAAGACATATGCTTAAGTATTACTTGAAATAAAGATCAAATAAGACATAATATGAACTCTGGAAATCCGATTATTTCTCTCTGTACAACAGTGAATTTCAAGCTATGATACAAATTCTAAAGCTAGTGTATAGTCCTAATACTATCAAGATGGCTTTACTTAGAACTCGTATAAAAACTAATAATGACATATCCTTATCAGACCCAAAACGAGAACCAGTTATTGAACTGAGCCATTGTGCAGAAGTGATACTAAATTAAACGAAAAAAGTAAAGTAACAATCCTGAAATACTTTATTTTTATTCCATAAAAAGTGTCCTTAATTGGTTTGCTTTTATTGTACCAAAAATCCTATATTATTTTGTGTTTTCAGTAAAGTTGTGTTTTCTATAATCCTAGAAATATAGGGAAACATAATTAGTTGGTTTATTTGTACTAATGTTATTGATGTATGTTAGATAGACTGTGAAGTAATATTTTTTTTCCGTTTTAAGTTTCAACTTTGCTCGTTTTTGATAATTTGATGTAGAAACAACGCCGCCATGATCATTTTTTATTTATGCAGAATAACCTCTGTTCCTGTTAATTTTAATGTCACTCCTACTCCGTAGTTTCAGTTGAATTTTTTAATATTTTAACTTTAATATTTTAACATTTTTGAATATAATTTCTGATCATCACCGATCTAGGGGAGATAAGATACCTCTAGAAAATACTGCAGAAAGGACTCTATAAAGGACGTTCCTTCCCCTCAATTACTGCAGTTAGAACTAGCACACAGGCTTCATCGCAGAATGAAGTCTGAAGGTTCAATTCAAAACTGTTGATTATTCAAGCTTAATTTTTGGTAGATTTTTAGTTGAAAAGTTTTTAGTTTTAGTTAATTTGTTTTCGCAATAATCTTTTAATTTTAGGATTAGTAGGTGATTTATGAAACTTAATAAGAGGGCTTGGAGGGGGAGTATTCTTGAAGGGTTCTTAAAAAACCTCCAGTTAAGGGCTTCGAACCTAAACTATTGCAATGGTATTCTTTTATACTTCCAAACTCTTCAGCTTAGGAAGCAACACCAAAAGTGTCGCTTTTAGTGTTACATGGCACTTATGGACAGTAAAATTGATAAAAAGCACGTAGATATGAGTAATAGCTTTAAAATGAGTCTTCCCGGGATATACTTTGAAAAATGAGTGCACCACATTTGCAAAACTAATGAATTATCTGAAAAGTAATTATAAGAAGGGACAAACCATGATAAAAAACATAATCCAAGCAGGAATCGAACGCATGATAATCTACATGATGAAAAAGCACGTAGATTTTTTTTTTTTTTTTTATTCCAATATTCACGGCGCCAGGTACTTCAAAGTATCTGATATGCCGCTATTCATTTACCTCTTTCAATGGCCTCGAGGTTTTAAATGTCTGTTGAACCTTCTTTTGAAGGTGTCAACAGAGGGATTTGCAGGGATAATATCCCCATGAAGATCGTTCCAGAAAGAAGTGCAACGCCGGATGAAGCTGTTCCTCAAGTACTCGGTTTTCGGCGTATCCTCCTTTAGATAATTGGACCGAGCTGTGTACATTCTTGTCTGCCTTGTTGGCTGGACAAAGGGAAGCACAATTCGAGAGAGCTCGTCTGAGGGAAGTAAATTCATGTACATGTAGAAAACAGCCATTGACGCTATGTTAAACCTTTCATTCAGAGGCAGGAACAAATCTTGTGTACAGGCGTAGCCCACCCTGATCGCCCACTTTTGGATCTATTTTCTGAAATGGTGCCAACAGCGTTTTCGGAGCACCAGCAAATAGCGGGCATCCATATTCAGCTATGGGTCTGATGCAAGACTTGTAGAGTGGGATGATCGAGCTTGATGGAAGAAGGTTTTTGCAGTGAAGAGTAACTCCCAGCTTTCTTGCGCAGTAGGTTTTCACCCAATCAAGGTGGTTGTTCCAAGAGAGATCGGTGGAGAAATGAATCCCCAGTAGACGAGGCTCGTCGACTCTCTTTATAGCTTCATTTTTTGAAGATGAAACTGGGGTGTTCACGTGGCACCTTTGATCGGGTAATTAGAAGCTCCTTTGTTTTCGATGCATTAAAGTTGATCATCCATGCATCAGACCACTTTTCAATTTTCAAAAGATCCATCTGTAGGGAAAGGGAGGCTTGTGTTGGGTCTTCGTGTTTAGGGACGGCTGAGTGTGTCGTGGTATCGTCGGCAAAGTGATGCAGAGGGTTTGCGAGCTTGTCTCCCATGTCGTTTATGTAGATAAGGAAGAGCGTAGGTCCCAAGAAACTGCCCTAGGGTACCCCTGCTTTCACTGGATATTCGCGGGAAATAAACCCGTCAAGAACAACCCGCAGTAAACGATCGGAAAGAAAGCTCTCAATCACTTTTAACAGACATCCACGAACACCATACACATAGAGTTTCTTTAGCAGGCCACGGTGCCACACTCTGTCAAAAGCTTTCGCAATGTCGAAGGATAGTAGCCTGATGTCGTCACACCTCCTAGGGAAAGGATTGTAAGTTATGGGATGGGGTCATAAAAGGTTTTTATAGAATCAAGTGAAAATTTCGAGATAGCCATTTTTTTTAACGTAGTTGAAGGTTCTGGAAATTAGGTCTATGAGGATGACAACCACCCCTCCCCCCACAACCCACAGGGCAGGGGTTGCAAGCTACGCCCTGGGGGTATATAAGGTTCTTATAGAAAGTGTTGTCGTAGAAACTTAAAAAGGGGCTCATTCGATTGGAAATTGAAAGAGCTAGTGCCCTTTTTAATATTTGAAAGAGATAGGAGGGAAACTAAACCCCCTCTTACGCTCACCATCTCCCCGACCATATTCAATCAAAATTTTGAAATAACCACTTTGTTCAACGTAGTTGAAAGGTCCGGTAATTGTGTCTGAGGATGAGAAACTTCCCACAACCCCCAGGACTAAGGTTGTAAGTTATGTCCTGGGGACATATAAGGTTTTTGTAGCAAGCGTTGTCGTAGAAACTTCAAAAAGAGCTCGTTTAAATGGGAATTGAGAGGGCTAGTGCCCTTATTAATAGTCAAAACCGATCAGAGGGTGAATGCCCCCCCACGCCCATCATTTCCCCAAACACTTCCAATTAACATTTTCACATAGCCATTTTATTGAATATAGTTGAAGGGTTTAGAAATTATGTCTTTGAGTATGACAACCCCCCCCCCGCAGCACTCAAGGCTAAGGTTTTAAGTCATAACCTGGGAACATATAAGGTTTATATAGAAAGCGTTGTCTTAAAAACTTCAAAAAGGACTCATTGGATTGGAAACTGGGAGGGCTATTGCCCTTTTTAATAGTCAAAAGTAATCGGAGCGAGAATCGCCCACCCCCCGCCCATGCCCATCATTTCCCCAAACATTTCTGATCAACATTATGATAGGGCCATTTTGTTCAACGTAGTTGAAAGGTCTGGAAATTATATCTTTGAGGATGACAACCCTCCCCCTCCATAGTCCAAGCTTCAAAAAGGGCTCATTCGATTGGAAATTGAGAGGACTAATGCCTTTATTATTAGTCGAAAGTGATTAGAGGGCGAATACCCCCCGCCACGCCCATCATTCTCCCAGACACTTGAAATCAAAATTTTGAGATAGCCATTTTGTTCAGCGTATTTGATTGGTCTGGAAATTATGGCTGTTCCCTCCTGAACGCCTCGCTCTTTACGCTAAAGTTTGACTCTGTCTTGCAACTTTATTTTTTAAAACAATAAAAAACTTTAGCGTAAAGAGCGAGGCGTTGAGGAGGGGATAGACCCTTTCATATGCGCAATAATTTCTGTTCGTTTTAAGTTTTAATGTCGCTCCTTACTTTCAGCTAAAAAAAACTTGTTTTTTTCAGTTAATTTCTGAACGTTTTTGAATTAATGCAGGTTTCATTATGACTCACAGTACATGAATAATTAAAATGAAATTTGCATATTAATTTTACTTTTTTTGGCTAATTGGCTTTCTCAAAATTTTGTTCTGACGTAACTTACGAATTAAATTACGTAACGAATTTCTATATTCGTATGTTTTTATTACGTATATTAGGGAGTTCGCCCCCTAGTTAATGCCTCGCTCTTTACGCTAAAGGTCAAATTTTGTTAGAATCAAAAACCCCTGAATCACAAAGGCCGGTTAATTAGAATAGATAGCTCTTTTGAAAGTACTAAAAACAATTTTAGCGTAAAGAGCGAGGTATTGACTAGGGGGTGAACCCTCTCATATACGTAATAATTTCTGTTCGTTTTAAGTTTTAATATTGCTCCTTACTTTCAGTAAGTTTTTTTATTTAATTTCTGATTGTTTTCTAAATAATGCTGGGAAATCTGGCACCCCCTTCATGGAAATGTCCCTTCTCCCTATGAAACATCCTCTATGGAAAGATCCTCCCCCTTACCCCTACTCCAACCCCGACCCCCCCCCCTAGAAAAAATTCCTCCTGAAAACACTTGTATACTTCTTAATAACCAATACTATATGTAAACAATGGGCAAAGTTTATAACTTGCAGCCCTTTCCCCGGTAACTGTGGGGGATTAAGTCATCCTCAAAGACATATTAATTAGATTTTTGACTATGCTGAACAAAATTGGTATCTGAAAATTTTTATTGGGTGACTTCGGGAAAAAAATGAGCATGGGAGGGGGCCAAGTTGCCCTACAATTTTTTTGGTCACTTTAAAAGGGCACTAAAATTTTTAATTTCCGTTCGAATGAGACCTTTCACGATATTCTAGGACTACTGGATCGATATGATCATCCCTGGGAAAATAAAAAAAACATAAAAAAACAAATAAACACGCATCCGTGATCTTTTTTCTGGCAAAAAATACAAAATTCCACATTTTCAAACAGTTCGTGGTAACGAACTGTAAGTAAGGAGCGACCCGGCTCAATGGTAACCGAAACTCTAGAAAACAGGTTTTTGATACCAATAGATATATCAAAAGAATCAGATTTAAATTCTGATTTCAAATAAATAAATTTCATCAAGTTTAGTGCTACCCATCAAAATTACGCGCCTGAGAAAATTTGGCTGATTTTCAAAAAAAGGGGAAAAGACCACCTAAAAGTTATAGAACCTTAATGAAAATCACACCATCATATTCAGCGTATCAGAGAACCCTACTGTAGAGGTTTCAAGCTCCTATCTACAAAAATGTGGAATTTTACATTTTTTGCCAGAAGAAAGATCACAGATGCGTCTTTTTTTTTTTTTTTTTTTTTCCAGGGGTGATAGTATCGACCCAGTGGTCCTAGAATATCGTGGGAGGGCCCATTGGAACGGAAATTAAAAGTTCTAGTGCCCTTTTTAAGTGACCAAAAAAATGGAGGGCAACTAGGCCCCCTCCCACGCTCATTTTTTTCTCAAAGTCGCCCAATCAAAATTTTGAGACAGCCATTTTGTTCAGCATGGTCGATAATATGATAAATATGTCTTTTAGGATGACTTAATCCCCGAAGTTCCCAGAGGGAGGGCTAAAAGTTATGAACTTTACCCAATGTTAACATATAGTATTGGTTATTGGGAAGTATACAGAAGTTTTCAGGAGGTTTTTTTTCTGGTAGTGGGAGGGAAGGGTGGGTCGGTGGTTATGTTGGAGGATCTGTTCATGAAGGAATTTTTCATGGGGGAAGGGAAATTGCCATGAAGGGGGCGCCGGACTTTCCAGCATTATTTATTGGTTATTGGGAAGTATATAACCATTTTCAGGAAGGATTTTTTCTAGAGGGGGGGGGGGCCTAGAGGAGGGGTTACTCTGGAGAATATTTCCGTGGAGGATGTTTCTTTGGGGTAAGGGACATTTCTATGAAGGGGGCGCCGGATTTCCAAGCATTATTTAAAAAACGATCAGAAATTAAATAAAAAAAAAACAAGTTTTTTCAACTAAAAGTAAGAAGCAACATTAGAACTTAAAACGAACAGAAATTATAACGTATGTGAGGGGGTTATCCCCCAAGTCAATACCTCGTTCTTTACGCTACAGGTTTTTTTTTAGTGCTTTAAAAAGAGATATAGATTCTAATTAAACGGCCTTGGTGATTCAGGGGTTTGCGAATCAAATTTTTTTTTTAACTTTTAACGTAAAGATCGTGGTATTGACTAAGGGGAGAACCCGTTCGTCTACGTAATAGCATATATGTAATAAAAAAAAAACAATAAAAAAACAAGCAATACGGCTCAATAGTAATCGAAACTTTTGAAAACGGAATTTTGATGTCAATAAATGTATCAAAAGAATGTGTTTATAATGCTGATTCTAAATATATAAATTTTATTAAGTTTAGTATTACTCATCAAAGGCTACGAGCCTGAGAAAATTTACTCGATTTTTTAAAGAGGGGGAAACATCCCCTACAAGTGAAAGAATTTTAATGAAAATCACACCGTCAGATTCAGCGTATCAGAAAACCCTATTACATAGGTTTCAAGCTCATATCTGCAAAAATGTGCAACTTTGTATTTTTCGCCAGAAGAAAAATATACGAATATAGAAGTTAGTTACGTAAGTTAATTTGTAAAGACATCCATTTAGCAAAAGAAAAGTAAAATTTTTATGCAAATAAAAGCTGCATTAACTAAAAAACGATCAGAAATTAAATAAAAAAAACAAGCTTTTTAAACTGAAAGTAAGGAGCAACATTAAAGCTTAAAACGAACAACAATTATTCCGTATATGAAATCGGCTGTCCCCTCCTCCACGCCGCGCGCTTTACGCTAAAGTTTGACTCTTTTTCACCACTTTACTTTTTAAAACAATAAAAAACTTTGGCGTAAAGAGCGAGGCGTTGAGGAGGGGACAACCCCTTTCATATACGGAATAATTTCTGTTCGTTTTAAGTTTTAATGTCGCTCCTTACTTTCAGTTTAAAAAACTTGTTTTTTTTTTTATTTAATTGCAGATAGGAGCTTGAAACCTGTATAGTAGTATTCTCTTATACCTGAATCTGATGGTGTGATTTTCATTAAAGTTCTATGACTTTTAGGGGTTGTTTACCCCTTTTTTCGAAAATAAAGCAAATTTTCTCAGGCTCGTAACTTTTGATGGGTAAGACTAAACTTGATAAAACTTATATATTTGAAATCCAGCATAAAAATCTAATTCTTTTGATATATCTATTGGTATCAAAATTCCGTTTTTAGAGTTTCGGTTACTATTGATCCGGCTCGCTCCTTACTTACAGTTCGTTGCCACAAACTGTTTGATTAAACTTGGTTATTGTTTGTCTAGAAACCTTTTTTATGTTTTGTCTAGGTCTCATTTTTAACGTTAGTACCCATTTTACGAAGAGATCTGGGAGTTTTTTTTCAATTGAAACACTAACAAGAAGTTCCTAATCTAAGGTGGAAATTCCCCCCCCCCCTTCAAGTTTGCACCCTCGCTCGTAGGTATTTATTTTATTTTCCCATTTTTTGCCGTTAAAAGAATTCTGAAGACGATCAATTTTTCGAACAGAGGCCGTTTTAATTCGATAAATTCATCGAAATCAGGCCATTAGTTTTTGCTTGAGTATGTCTATAACTCTTTTATAAACAATCGTCTATTAAAAAAAAACGAATGCTAACTCGAAATTAAATCTGAATGCTAAACCAATGATCTACGAAAACCTCTTAACGTCAGATCACTGCCTTACAGCCAGTTCATTTAACCATTTAAAAAATTATTTTTGGTCTCAGAAATTGTAGTTGGAGCAAAGTATAATCATCTACTGTTCAGTAGATGATTATCAAAGTATAAACACATACTGAACAAGTACTGACAAAACCTATCATCTCCACACAAAAAAAGTGACCCTTTGTCCGCGTCTCCGGAGACGATTCCATACCTATGCGAACCTGGCGAGTAAATCACAAGTTCCGTAGGTGATTATACCTGTTCAGTAAAAGCTGTATTAAATTTAATTTATTGGCTCGGAGCGATTAAGTAGTACAACATTTACCCTCTAGAGGCGCTGAGGTGCGCGGGGTCACTTTTGGAGAGTTTTGTCAGTACTTGGTCAGTATGTGTTTATACCAGGGTTGCCACCGTCAGTAGGATTTTACTAGATCAAGTAAAAAAAAAAATCTAGTAAATTTAGAGGATCTAGTAAATTTCCCAAAAACTAGTAAAAAGTCATGATTTATAGTAAACAAAACTTTTATTTTATTTTTCATGAATTCAGGGAAAAAATTATCGTAAACATATGACAATTTACAACTTTTGCTTGTCTGTCTCAGAGACAGATAAGCAGTCACCTATTTTCATAAAAAGACACTTCACTTCCGGCGTCTAAAGGTCGACAAAATCAGCTTTCTGTGTATCAAATCTTACCAAGTAAAAATGAAGCTATAATGACACTTGGATTTATGATGATTGGGAATCTATTGGAATCAAAACAAAAGTCAATCACCCAAGGTGATTAGGTGATTCTCGACGTGATTCTCGACGTGATTCTCGATTAGGTGATTAGGTGATTCTCCTCAGTTTGAAAATTTTATTGAGGAAAAAGGAGCTTTTTGAGAGAAATTAAAAGTAAGAAGAAATGTAACATTATATATATATATATATATATATATATATATATATATATATATATATATATATATATATATATATATATATATATATATATATATATATATATATCCAAAAAAGGGATTTTTGAACTTGTAGGTTTCTGGAATTTTTAATCATACTATGAAAACGAAAGAAAAAGAGGGAAATGAGAAAAAAAATGAAGAAAAAAGGAAAAAATATTGTAAAAATCGTATTGATTATCCTCCTATAGTAAAAACCGACGCTTGATGGTGCGCGTGCGGCGTAGCCGCACGCAAAAAAAATTTTTTTTTAGCATTTAGTAAAAACAGATGCGATCTAGTAGATTTTTCCTCTACGATTTAGTAAATTCTTCCAGGTCAGGGTGGCAACCCTGGTTTATACTTTGATGATTATACTTTGAGTTGGAGGTAGGTATTTGACTAAGCAATGCCCGGGCCACGCTACATTTACATTTGCTGATAAAAAGAGTCAAAGTTTAAGAATTTTCTTGGTTCATTTTAACTTCATACCTGTACTCAGGGTCATACCCATTTTTTTTCAGGGGGGGTTACAAAACTTTAAAAAACACATCAAAATTTGTTTGTATTAATTTTGTTATGTTTTTATGAGTCGGACAAACATTTCAGCGGGGGAGGGTCAAACCTTCTACACCCCTTCCCTGGATACGGCCTTGACTGTACTATAGAAGCAGAAAATCAAATGTGAGAAGATACCCTTTTTTCTCCAAATTCCACATTCAAATAAGGATTCATACGATTTGTCTACTATATGGTGTCATGGTTTATATGGTGTCAGGGGCGAATCTACAACATTTTCATTGGGGGGGGCAAGAGGGGTCTACTTTCGGATATTCATGGAGCATGGGCTAAAAAATAATTTTTATCCACATTACCTGGGGGCAACTGCCCCCCCCCCCCTGCCCCTCCCAAACGACGCCCCTACATGGTGTCTATATATGGTGTCTCTATATGGGGTGTACTATATAGTGAATAATTCTGAAGATCATTATTTTTCGAATAACGGTCGTTTTGATTCAATAAGATCATCAAATATAGCTACTAAAGTTTGCTAAAGCCCATCAACAATTCTTTTGTAAATAACCACCTTAAAAAGCAAGATCTGAATGGTAATCAGAGATTAAATCTGAATACGAAATCAGTGATTTATGAAAACGTTTAGTGTGAGATCACTGCCTAAAACAATTTATTCAACAATTTTTTTTCTAAATTGTTTTCAGCCTCAGTAATCGCATCATGAGGCAGCTAATTAATAAACTAATGCCCGGGCCACGCAACTGTCATGTTTGCCTATAAGAAGCAAGTTTTTGCGAATGATATTAAATCAGTATACCTACATAACTGTACTACAGAAGCAGAAAATTGAAAGTAAATTTTTCTTCAAATTCCATATTCCAATAACTGCTACTACTAACAACTCACCGCAGCATCAAGCCGCCTGAGGCCAACACAGCTACGCACGCTTCTCCTCCATCCCAACCTATTCAAAAACTCCCTTGCTATACCCTCCCAAGAAGTTCCCATTTCTCTTAAATCTTTCTTTATTAAATCCTCCTACCCCAACCGCAGACAACCTGCTTTTCGTTTAGCCCTTGACGGCTGGCCGAAAAGGACAATCTTCGGCAATCTGTCATCCCTCATCGACAAAACGTTATATTTCTATTTCTAAAAGAATTTAATATAATATTTCTACTATATGCTGTTTTGAAGAATTCTAAAGGTTATTATTTTTGAAAAAAGCCGTTGTAGTTCGATAAGCTTATCAAAATTTAGCAAATTAATTTTGCTAAAGTCTGCCAAAAATTATTAATAACCATCTGAAAAAAGATAAGTCTGAATGCGAATCTGAAATTAAATATGGATAGTAAACCAGTGATCTATGAAAACGCTTAACGTCAGATCACTACTAAAAACCACTTTATTCAACTATTTTATAAATTGCTTTCAGCCTCAGCAATTGCAACAGGAGGCAGTTAATTAACAAAATAATTCCAAGACCATGCCACACTCACATGTGCCAAAAGAAAAATTTTTATGAATGTTTTGAGTTCAATTTACTTTCATAACAGTACTATAGAAGCAGAAAATTGGATGTGAGAAATTGCCTTCTTTACTCAGGATTTTGATTTGGCACACAAAACAAATAAACACAATATAATAATTATATAATAAATATAATAATAAATAATATAATAAAAAAATAATATAATAATATAATATATTACGTAATATAATAATAAAATAAATAAATAAAATAATATAATAATATAAAATAATATAATAAAATATAACAAATATAATAATAAACACAATAAACACAAATATTCAAAAAGAGCCAACAGGGAGCTCGAAGCGAAGCGAATTCCCGCATCGAAGTCTAGTGAAAAAAAGTGACAACAATAAAAACAGTACCCCTACATATGGCAACCTAGGGCAGGAAAAGGAATAAGGGGAAAAAGAATGAATCCCAGTGCGGCCCATCCACAACAATGCACTACAAAAACAATAAAGTATAAAATATAGGCTTGATATTTGATTGGAAAGCTAACGCCAAAAATATTATTTCTATGCTAATACTGTCTCTTTGTATGTTTTTTTCAGGTTCAGCAAACAGATGGAAAAGATTATTCGAAATTTCAATTTTTCATAATTAGAGAAATTTGCCATTAAAGATTCTGATTCGTCATTAATAAAATTACTCTTTAAACTTGAAGATACAATCCATCAAATTACGTAGAGATGTAGCTGTGGATTTTTGGCAAATGTAGACACTTTTGGTACTTTTTGTTCGTGGGTTACATCATGACACTACCCAATTAAAAAGTGACATCTTTTTTTCAGTGGCACTGTTAACAATAAGGACTATTTTTGGTCTATTGTATTAGAGTTGTATTAAAGGGAGGGGGTGGGGGAGGCTTCGGGGAGGGGTACATACAAACTATAAAAATCCATCCAAAATTTGTTTATGTGTATTTTGTTACGTTTTTACGTGTCGGAAAAACATTTCGGGGGTTCAAACTCTTTATCCCCGATGGATACGGCCTTGAACAAGATTTATTCAGAATGAAACATACATACAATAATACAATATACAAGATCCCCTCAAAGACTCCTTGGCCTAAAAAGGGAAAGAGATACATGTCCCTCAGAGAAAAAAATATAGAATGCAAAAACTAAAATTAAATAGATTAGATAAATTAAATAGGTTAAATAAATGAAACAGTTTAAATAGACCCAATGAATTGGACCCAAGAAGGAGGAAAAGGGAAAAAAAGAAAGAACTTTTAATAGGCCAAATAAATCTTACCAAAGTGAAACCGCACAATTTCTGTAGAAACTGTGTTTTTTTTTCTTATTCAAATGCTTAAAAACATATTCTTGCAAAAAAAAGGCAAAAAATCTGCTTTCAATGAAAAAGTCGGATACGTCTTTTAGTTTTTGGCACAGCGATATGACTAGAGATCATTTTGAATAAAGTGCCTGCTGACATGAATTTAATGATGATGATGAATTTGATGATGAAAATGATGAATTTAATGGGAGGTCACATTAACCTTTCAACCGTTCTTTAAATCTATCCCGATTCAATGACCTCGTAAGCAAATGCGATTTCCAATCTAGTATAGAAAACATTCCAGAGGAAACTATAGACGATTGCTTTCTCATCTAAACGGAATCTGTTTTTGAACGAAATTTCGCATTACTGTATTGAAATGCGTGGGGGTTCGTCTATTAATTTTTAGACGGTGGTTGGTCTAGAAGTTGGGAGGAAGGCTTCCTACAATTTTGACTTTTTTTGTTTCCTTGTTTGCTCGGTTTGCTGGGCAGGTTTGTATAAGTACAAGTGATAACTGACCACAAGGTACTAGAGGGGGGGTATCTATTTTCATTCCCCCTTAGATTCTTGATACTTGATTCCATCCTTATTAAATTCTTGTCAAAATTATCACACTTGGAAAAACAGCAAGTTATAATTATTATTTTTTTTTTCTTTCGTTTTTTTGCTTGGCAGATTTGTATAAAAGTTAAAATTCTACGCAAACGACGAGGGGCGAGTAGGGGTAACTTTCTCCCTGCCCCTATATCCTTGATTTCTTCTGTCTCAGATTTTTTTTTTTTTTTTTTTTTTTTTTTTTTTTTTTTTACACAGAAAGATTATCACACTCGGAAAAAACAGTAAGTTCTAATAATCTTTAAGACAAAATTAGTAAAAAAAAAATAAAGGGGATTATGCCAATCAATCAAGTGTATTTTGTTAAAAAGTATGGGTTATAAACAGAGTCGGGTCCAGGGGGTAAGGGGGTGCACGCCCCTAACGTAGTCTAAAGTGGTGTCATTTACTTAATTAACGCAAGCTTGCGTTAATTAAACTTGCTCCTAATGCAAGTTTATCGGATCAACCTATTTTGCCCCCCCCCCCCTAAAAAGATCCTGGATCTGGCCCTCGATATAAATATCAATTTTACATAAACTGGTTGCAAAAGCATGATCCCTTTTCTGAACAAAAAAAGTATTTGAATTTGTTGTGCTATTTTTTTTTTACTATTGTTTTTTTTTTTTTTTAATCACCGCTTCTTATTTAAATTAAACTTTCTCGTGAAGTAACTGCCCCTTTATAATACCATTTAGTGAAAAATTATAGCAAAAGATAAAGATATATTTTACAAACAAAAACATTAAATAAATTTTTGTATTTGTTGTTCTATTTTTTTTTACTATTCTTTTTTTTTTTAATAACCGCTTATTATTTAAATTCAACTTTCTCGTGAAGTAACTGCCCCTTTATCATCCCATTTATTGAAAAATGATCGAAAAATATCATGATATATTTTCTGAACAAAAACATTAAATAAATATTTTTAGTTTTTTTTCTATTTTTTTTTTTACTATTGTTTTTTTTTTTTATTAACCTCTTATTATTTAAATTAAAATGTAACTTGAATTAAATGCCCAGTTATCATCCCATTTAGTTACAAATTATAGCAAAATATAATGATCTATTTTCCGAACAAAAACAGTAAAGGAATATTTGAACTTATTTTGCTATTTATTTTTTTACTATTGATTTTTTATAATCACCGCTTCTTGTTTACATTCAACTTTCTCGTGGTGTAACTGCCCCTTTATCATCCCATTTAGTGACAAATGATCGCAAAAGCTCAAGATCTATTTTCTAAACAAAAACAGTAACAAAATATTTGAATTTGTTTTGCTATTTTTTTTACTATGATCGCAAAAGCTCATGATCTAATTTCTGAACAAAAAAAGTAAAGGAATATTTGAACTTATTTTGCTATTCATTTTTTTACTTTTTATTTTTTTTAATCACCGCTTCTTATTTACATTCAAGTTTCTCGTGAAGTAACTGCCCCTTTATCATCCCATTTAGTGACAAATGATCGAAAAAGATCATGATCTATTTTCTGAACAAAAACAGTAAAGTAATATTTGAAGTTGTTGTGCTATTTTTTTTTTTACTATTGTTTTTTTTTTTTAATCACCGCTTCTTAATTACATTCAAGTTTCTCGTGAAGTAACTGCCCCTTTATCATCCCATTTAGTGACAAATGATCGCAAAACATCATGATCTATTTTCTGAACAAAAACAGTAAAGAAATATTTGAATTTGTTGTACTATTTTTTTTTTACTATTGTTTTTTTTTTTTTTTTTAATAACCGCTTCTTATTTACATTAAAATTTATCGTGAATTAAATGCCCCTTTATCATCCCATTTAGTGACAAATGATCGCAAAAGATCATGATCTATTTTCCGAACAAAAACAGTAAAGGAATATTTGAACTTATTTTGCTATTTATTTTTTTACTATTGATTTTTTTTAATCACCGCTTCTTATTTACGTTCAACTTTCTCGTGAAGTAACTGCCCCTTTATCATCCCATTTAGTGACAAATGATCGCAAAAGATCATGATCTATTTTCAGAACAAAAAAAGTAAATTAATATTTGAACTTATTTTGCTATTTATTTTTTTACTATTGATTTTTTTTAATCACCGCTTCTTATTTACGTTCAACTTTCTCGTGAAGTAACTGCCCCTTTATCATCCCATTTAGTGACAAATGATCGCAAAAGATCATGATCTATTTTCAGAACAAAAACAGAAAAGGAATATTTGAACTTATTTTGCTATTTATTTTTTTACTATTGATTTTTTTTAATCACCGCTTCTTATTTACATTCAACTTTCTCGTGGTGTAACTGCCCCTTTATCATCCCGTTTAGTGACAAATGATCGCAAAAGATCAAGATATATTTTCTAAACAAAAACAGTAAAGAAATATTTGAATTTGTTGTGCTATTTTTTTTTTACTATTGTTTTTTTTTTTTTTTTTAATCACCGCTTCTTATTTACATTCAACTTTCTCGTGAATTAACTGCCCCTTTATAATCCCATTTAGTGAAAAATTATCGCAAAAGATCATGATCTATTTTCTGAACAAAAACAGTAAAGAAATATTTGAATTTGTTGTGCTATTTTTTTTTACTATTGTTTTTTTTTTAATCACCGCTTCTTATTTAAATTCAAGTTTCTCTTGAAGTAACTGCCCCTTTATCATCCCATTTAGTGACAAATGATCACAAACGCTCATGATCAATTTTCCGAACAAAAACAGTAAAGGAATATTTGAACTTATTTTGCTATTTATTTTTTTACTATTGATTTTTTTAAATCACCGCTTCTTATTTACATTCAAGTTTCTCGTGAAGTAACTACCCCTTTATCATCCCATTTAGTGACAAATGATCATAAACGCTCATGATCTATTTTCCGAACAAAAACTGTAAAGGAATATTTGAACTTATTTTGCTATTTATTTTTTTACTATTGATTTTTTTTAATCACCGCTTCTTATTTACATTCAACTTTCTCGTGGGGTAACTGCCCCTTTATCATCCCATTTCGTGACAAATGATCGCAAAAGCTCATGATCTAATTTATGAACAAAAACAGTAAAGGAATATTTGAATTTGTTTTGTTATTTTTTTTACTATTGTTTTTTTTTTTTTTAATCACCGCTTCTTATTTAAATTCAAGTTTCTAGTGAAGTAACTGCCCCTTTATCATCCCATTTAGTGACAAATGATCTCAAACGCTCATGATCTATTTTCCGAACGAAAACAGTAAAGGAATATTTGAACTTATTTTGCTATTAATTTTTTTACTATTGATTTTTTTTAATCACCGCTTCTTGTTTACATTCAACTTTCTCGTGGGGTAACTGCCCCTTTATCATCCCATTTAGTGACAAATGATCGCAAAAAATCATGATCTATTTTCTGAACAAAAACAGTAAAGAAATATTTGAATTTGTTGTGCTATTTTTTTTTTACTATTGTTTTTTTTTTTTTTTTTAATCACCGCTTCTTATTTACATTCAACTTTCTCGTGAAGTAACTGCCCCTTTATCATCCCATTTAGTGACAAATGATCACAAAAGATCATGATCAATTTTCCGAACAAAAACTGTAAAGGAATATTTGAACTTATTTTGCTATTAATTTTTTTACTATTGATTTTTTTTAATCACCGCTTCTTGTTTACATTCAACTTTCTCGTGGGGTAACTGCCCCTTTATCATCCCATTTAGTGACAAATGATCGCAAAAGATCATGATCTAATTTCTGAACAAAAACATTAAAGGAATATTTGAAGTAGTTTTGTTATTTTTTTTAATATTGTTTTTTTTTTTTTTAATCACCGCTTCTTATTTAAATTCAAGTTTATCGTGAAGTAACTGCCCCTTTATCATCCCATTTAGTGACAAATGATCTCAAACGCTCATGATCTATTTTCCGAACGAAAACAGTAAAGGAATATTTGAACTTATTTTGCTATTTATTTTTTTACTATTGATTTTTTTTAATCACCGCTTCTTATTTACGTTCAACTTTCTCGTGAAGTAACTGCCCCTTTATCATCCCATTTAGTGACAAATGATCGCAAAACATCATGATCTATTTTCTGAACAAAAACAGTAAAGAAATATTTGAATTTGTTGTTCTATTTTTTTTTTTACTATTGTTTTTTTTTTAAATCACCGCATCTTAATTAAATTCAACTTTCTCGTGAAGTAACTGCCCCTTTATCATCCCATTTAGTGACAAATGATCGCAAAACATCATGATCTATTTTCTGAACAAAAACAGTAAAGAAATATTTGAATTTGTTGTACTATTTTTTTTTTACTATTGTTTTTTTTTTTAATCAACGGTTATTATTTACATTCAAGTTTATCGTGAAGTAACTGCCCCTTTATAATCCCATTTAGTGACAAATGATCTCAAACGCTCATGATCTATTTTCCGAACGAAAACAGTAAAGGAATATTTGAACTTATTTTGCTATTAATTTTTTTACTATTGATTTTTTTAAATCACCGCTTCTTATTTACATTCAACTTTCTCGTGGGGTAACTGCCCCTTTATCATCCCATTTAGTGACAAATGATCGCAAAAGCTCATGATCTATTTTCTAAACAAAAACAGTAACAAAATATTTGAATTTGTTTTGCTATTTTTTTTTTACTATGATCGCAAAAGCTCATGATCTAATTTCTGAACAAAAAAAGTAAAGGAATATTTGAACTTATTTTGCTATTCATTTTTTTACTATTGATTTTTTTAAATCACCGCTTCTTATTTACATTCAACTTTCTACGTGGGGTAACTGCCCCTTTATCATCCCATTTAGTGACAAATGATCGCAAAAGATCATGATCTATTTTCTGAACAAAAACATTAAATAAATATTTTAATTTGTTGTTCTATTTTTTTTTTTACTATTGTTTTTTTTTTTTAATCACCGCTTCTTAATTACATTAAACTTTCTCGTGAAGTAACTGCCCCTTTATCATCCCGTTTAGTGACAAATGATAGCAAAAGCTAATGATATATTTTCTGAACAAAAACAGTAACAAAATATTTGAATTTGTTTTGCTATTTTTTTTTACTATGATCGCAAAAGCTCATGATCTAATTTCTGAACAAAAAAAGTAAAGGAATATTTGAACTTATTTTGCTATTCATTTTTTTACTATGGATTTTTTTTAAATCACCGCTTCTTATTTACATTCAACTTTCTCGTGGGGTAACTGCCCCTTTATCATCCCATTTAGTGACAAATGATCGCAAAAGATCATGATCTATTTTCTGAACAAAAACAGTAAAGAAATATTTGAATTTGTTTTGCTATTTTTTTTTACTATTGTTTTTTTGTTTTTTTTTAATCACCGCATCTTATTTACATTCAAGTTTCTCGTGAAGTAACTGCCCCTTTATCATCCCATTTAGTGACAAATGATCACAAACGCTCATGATCTATTTTCCGAACAAAAACAGTAAAGGAATATTTGAACTTATTTTGCTATTTATTTTTTTACTATTGATTTTTTTTTAATCACCGCTTCTTGTTTACATTCATCTTTCTCGTGAGTAACTGCCCCTTTATCATCCCATTTAGTGACAAATGATCGCAAAAGCTCATGATCTATTTTCTAAACAAAAACAGTAACAAAATATTTGAATTTGTTTTGCTATTTTTTTACTATGATCGCAAAAGCTCATGATCTAATTTCTGAACAAAAAAAGTAAAGGAATATTTG
Organism: Artemia sp. Qi Xiang Cuo; assembly: GCF_049724085.1. Taxonomy (NCBI): domain Eukaryota; kingdom Metazoa; phylum Arthropoda; class Branchiopoda; order Anostraca; family Artemiidae; genus Artemia; species Artemia sp. Qi Xiang Cuo. Next base: position 5,988,488 of record NC_142813.1, on the reverse strand, counting down.
AATTTATTTTGCTATTTTTTTTACTATTGATTTTTTTAAAACACCGCTTCTTATTTACATTCAACTTTCTCGTGGGGTAACCACCCCTTTATCATCCCCCTTAGAGACAAAAGATCGCAACAGTGTTGCGGACTGTTGCGTTTTTTTCGGTTATGGTCAGCTTTCAATGTCATTTTAGCTGACTATATACAGTGATATTATGGGAAATAAATACCGTATAAATTCAAACCGCATATGGTTATATCTTAATATTTTCCTACAAAACTATATATAGCACTGCTTTAATTTTCAATGCTGTGGACTTTTATGTGTTTTTATATCAATAATCAGTCTTATTATCCTCTTTAACGACATGCTATGAAATTAGGTAAAATAAATACCTTCTAATCTCAAAACTCCATATATTTACGTCCGATGTTCTCATGTGAAAGTGTATACGGGTACTGCTATAGTTTTCAATAACACGAACTGTATTATTTCAAAAAAGCATATGGAATAGTTAAGCGTCTCCAGCAACCGACCTATGTTGCACGCAGGTTTAAACACCGCATGGCTTCGTGACGTCCAGAGACAGTTGCTTGATGTCTATCTCTTGAGTATTATCCTTACAACTAGAAGGTAACAATTTAGGCGGTATTTTCACTTAAACACATTGGACATTACAAAAGAAAAATGCTGAGTTATTTATAATTAATTCTGAGTTTCTTACTATTAGGGAGAAATTTAAGAAGAGATGTAATTGGTTTTGTGTATCGCTTTTAATTTGTATAATTGACACAATATACCTTTGAAGTCCGTGTTAGGATTTAATAAGGAAATTTAATTAAAAAGGGCTGATTTTCTTGGCCTTTGAAGTCATCTAAGGTAAAGCCGAAGAAAAAAATATATACCGTTTTTTCTAGATTTTCGAAATTTTCTAGAGTTCTTTTTCTAGAGGATTCTTGTTTAGATTCCAGAGAACGTGCGATAAGTGAAGTTTCGTTAATGCTAATGATAAAATATGAAATAGGATTAAAATATAATAGTTTAGAAACAAATTTGCACTATATATTTGCACATTAGGGGGGGGGGGTAAAACATAGCGCATATTTAATACGTAACCTAACCTAACCCAACCTAGGTAACTTTTATTCCCCCTAAACCCCAAAAAAACTACAAGTTTAAATATAGCTTCCGGAGTGAGAAACCCTTTGTTTATTCAGCGTCTAGGCATTACCCGGTATAATGCCTATCTGATCTTCAATATAATTGTCGTGTGTTTTCTGGATTCTGAACAAGCACCGAAAACGAAAAAGTATAGCTCTATTTTCCTTGGGAAGAAAAAAAAGTGAGGAGAAAAAAAAAACCGCCGAAAAAATAGTTATGTCGTAAAACGCGTATGTTAGTTTTATTGATTTGCGTCTTTGAATAGCAAAAGACGTCGATCAGGACAACCTACGACGGCAATACCTCTGGGACCTGACAGTGTGAAACTGTCTCTTCAAGTACAGTGGGAGGATGTCATGGCTTAGGGGCCACCCACTTTCCGTCATCTGGTGTACATGAAGGAGTGCCACACGTTCCACACAGTTCCGCCATGCGTGTCGCATTCTTCAAAACTGCTCTGACATGCATGGCACACTTTTTCTACGCTTGACACGTGCCATGGGATATACATGATTCCTGAAACTTGGTGACTACTCTGTCACGACTGTAACGTGTGTGAACTCTTTACACTAAAATTTACCTTTTTCAAAAGACTATTAATAAATGATATGAAGCGTGAAAATCGCTTAAATATTTTCTGTATGTTAAATGTGTTAAATGTTGTTAAACGTGAAAATCGTAATAAATGTTTGGTAGCGTGAAAATCGGCCAAGTAGATAGTATTACCTACGTGGGTCTTAATATTAGCAAGGGTATATCCAGGATTTTTGCTCGGAGGGTTTATTTTTTTAAGAGATATTTAAAAAAAAAACGATACTCCTATGTTAAACTTACTCTTTTATATACTGCAATGGAAACCAGTCACCAAAAACCTATTTTTGACGGGTTAATTCAACACACCGCTATAGGATAATACAATGTATAGCGTAGTTTTCATTGCGTACACGATATTTAAACTGTTGTTTTTTGGGGTTTAGGGGGGGGTGAAGGTACTTAGGTTAGGTCCAAATAATATATGCTATACTTTAGCCCCATCCCCCTAATGTGCCAATATATAGCCCAAATTTGTTTCTAAACTATTATACATTCATCCTATTTTGTTTTATTTTATTAGCATTAACCAAACTAGCACTATATAAAAGAGTGCGTTTAACATAGGAGTACCAAAAAACTAAAAAAAATGTATCAAAAATTTCTTTATATACATTTTTGTTACGTTTTTTGCGAGTCAGAAAAAAATTATTTGACCCCTCCTGGATACTGGTGATGGATACCCCCTGGATACACTTCCACCTCCTGGACTATAAGTGATGGTGGTGGATGCAATGGAGAACTAAAGCAGTATAATACTCGAGGCATAAGGGGGTTTTCTCGCGGTTGATAAGTTTCTGTTTTCTTTAAAACGCGCTTTATCTCTCTTTATTAAATGCAGAAGCATTTGTAATTTTTGCCTTTATATCAAAATTAGGTCTATAATTGTGTCCTTAACGCTAACTAAAGACCTTTTTAATAGAAAAACTTTTCAATAATAAGGTTTAAACAACCCAAAATGTATTTTCAGCATTCTACCTCCCCCTCCAATTAAAATTGTATACTGTAAGACAAACCACTTTAAATTACCTAACCATTAATTACTTATTACTAATAACTAATTAATAACCCTTAATTACTTAATCTTTAGTATGTAGCTACTCCACATCACAAACTAATAATGACGAATAGAGTTCTTAAACATAGGTAAAAAAAAAAAGGTGGATAACTTGCTTAAGACACCAAGGACATCAATTTTTTTTCCCCCCCCCCCCCAGGGCCCATTTTGGTTACCTGAAAACCACGAAGAATCTAAGATTTTCTTTGGTTGTTTCAAAATTAGGTACTTGTTAATTATAAGAAACAACCTCAAGAATTTCGCTCTGTAAGATCTGACAGAAACTGGTTTGCCTCTCTGCAAACAGTCATGATTTTCTTATTTTGAAGTCACAAAAACTATGATGCAAGTATATTGTGATTAAATTTTCAATATATAGAGGTGTTTAGGGGTTAGGTTAGATATTTAATTTTATGCGTACTGGATCTGGGCGGCCTGCCTTTCATAATTTTTTTGCTGTAGTTCGCATAATTTAGTGTCTAAAGTATTATATTTTCATCATATTTTGGTATATTTCATTATAATTAAACTAAATTCACTTCTTGGGTATGTTCTGAATAAGCAATTAGTACCCCAAATTGTAACCTTTTAAGGACAGTGTCACATTTTAGTCAGCGTTGCCACGTTGAACCGTGAACATAAGAAATCTAAACTGTCTAAATTTGAAAACGCTTTTCGTTCGTAAAAGTTTAAACATAAACAATGTGATGATTCCTAAAGACAAATACAATGGAAGGCTATACCTTCTTAAGCTGTATGTCCCATATTTTTAAATTCATTTTTGTGGATTTTTCAACCCGTTTCTTCTAAAGAAAAATAGAATTAGAACTCGCTACTACCGATTATGCAAACCACTTTTTTAAATTAAGTGACTGAAATTAAATTTAATTTAAGGTATTAATCTTCTTTTAATTTTAAATTTTATTTAAATTATCATTTAATTATAGTTTTAACTAATATAATTTTAATTTTATAAAATTTTGATTGAAGGTATTAATTAAATTAAATTAAATACTAAATACTGAAAAACTGCATATTGATGTCTTATCATAGGCAGCGCGCTAGCGCTGCCTAAGTAAAGAACGATGTGGGCACAATTTGATTTTTTTTTCTCCATACCCGGGCACTTCGTATCGAAGGAGTTGTCGTAGGAAGTTCGAAAAGGGCTCATTCAATTGGAAATTGGAGTGGCTAGTGCCCTTTTTAATAGTCGAAAGTGATTGGACGGCAACAAGCCCCCCCACACCCATCATTCCCCCAAATACATCCAATCAAAATTTTGAGATAGCCATTTTGTTCAGCGTAGTTAATTTCCAGATCGAAAATATGTTTTTGAGGAGGACACTCCCCCACAACCCTCAGGGCAAGGGTTTTAAGTTATGCCCTGGGGCATATAAAGGTTTTTATAGAAGACGTTGTCGTAGAGACTTCAAAAAAGGTTCATTCGATTGGAAATTCAAAGGGCTGGTGCCCTTTTTAATAGTTGAAAGTGATTGGAGGGCAACTAGCCCCCCCATGCCCATCATTCCCCCAAACACATCCAATCAAAATTTTGATACATCCATTTTTTTTCAGCGTAGTTGATTTCCAACTAGAAAATATCTTTTTGAGGAGGACACTCCCCCAAAACCCTCGGGGCAAGGGTTTTAAGCTATGCGCTGGGGGTATATAAGGTTTTATAGAAGGTGTTGTCGTAGAAACTTCAAAAAAGGCTCATTCGATTGGAAATTCAAAGGGCTAGTGCCCTTTTGAATAGTCGAAAGTGATTAGAGGGCAACTAGCCACCCCCCCCCCCCATCCTTCCCCCCAACACATCCCAGCAAAATTTTGAGCGTGCCATTTTGTTCAGCGTAGTTGTTTTCCTGATATAAAATATGTTTTTGAGGAGGACACTCCCCCACAACCCTCGGGGCAATTGTTTTAAGTTATGCCCTGGGGGCATATAAGGATTTTATAGAAGGCGTTATCATAGAAACTTCAAAAAAGGCTCATTCGATTGGAAATTTAAAGGGCTAGTGCCCTTTTTAATTGTTGAAAGTGATTGGACGGTAACTAACCCCCCTCTAATGCCCACCTTTTCCCCAAACACATCCAATCAAAATTTTGAGATAGCTATTTTGTTCAACTTAGTTTAAGGTTCTGGAGATTAGGTCTTTGAGGATGACAGCCTCCTCACAGCCCTCAGGACAAGGATTGTAAGTTATGCCGTGGGTGCATATTAAGTTTTTGTAGAAAGCGTTGTCGTAGAAACTTCAAAAAGGGCTCATTCGATTAGAAATTGAAATGGCTTTTGCCCTTTTTAATAGTCGAAAGTAATTGGAAGGCAACTAACACCCCTTCCACGCCCACCATTTCCCCAAACACATCCAATCAAAATTTGGAAATAGCCATTTTGTTCCACGCAGTTAAAGTTCAGGACATTATACCTTTGAGCAGGACACTCCCCTCACAGTCTTCAGAGCAAGGGTTGTAACTTATGCCCTGGGGACATGTAAGTTTTTATTGAAATCCTTATCGTAGAAACTTGAAAAAGGGCTCATTCGATTGGAAATTCAAAGGTCTATTGCCCTTTTTAATAGTCGAAAGTGATATAAGGGTAACTAGCCACCCTTTCTCGCGCACCTTTTCCTCAAACACATCCAATTAAAATTTTTAGATAGCCATTTTGTTCAGTGTTGTGGATTTCCAGATAGAAATTATGTTTTTGAGAAGGACACTCCCCCACAGCCCTCAGGGCAAGGGTGGTTTGTTATGCCCTTGGTGCATGTAGATTTTCTTCTGAACGCATCGTCATAGAAACTTCAAAAAGGGCTCATTCGATTGGGAATTTACATAGCTAGTTCCCTTTTTAATAGTCGAAAGTGATTGGAAGGCAACTAACACCCCTTCTTCGCCCACCATTTCCCCAAACATATCCAATCAAGGTTTATAGATAGCCATTTTGTTCCACGCAGTTTAAAGTTCAGGAAATTATACCTTTGAGCAGGACACTCCCCCCACAGTCTTCAGGGCAAGGGTCATAAGTTATGCCCTGAGGGCATATAAGGTTTTTATTGAAATGTTTGTCGTATTAACTTGAAAAAGGGCTTATTCGATTGGAAATGCTAAGGGCTAGCTTTTTAAAAGTCGAAAGTGATTTGAGGGCAACTAACCCCTCTCTCACGGCCGCCTTTTCCCCAAACATATCCAATCAAAATTTTTAGATAGCCATTTTATTCAACACAGTTGAAAGTTTTGGACATTAGGTCTTTAAGGATGACAACCCATCACCCCCCCCCCCACATCCCTCAGAGGAAGGGTTTTAAATTATGCCCTGGGAGCATGTAAGGTTTTTATTGAAAGCAATTTTATAAAAAAAAATCCAAAAGGGCTCATTCAATTGAAAATTGAAAGGGCTATTGCCCTTTTAATAGTCAAAAGTGATTGAAGGGCAACTAACCCCCCTCTCGCGCCCACCATTTCCCCAAAAACATCCTATAAAAACATCAAGATGTACATTGTTTTCAAGGTATTCGAAAGTTCTGGAAATTAGGTCTTTTTGGATAATAGCGCAATCAGAGCCTTCACTACAAAGGTTATACGTTGTGGCCTGGGGGCAAGTATGTTTTATATAGAAATCTGTTGTAGAAGTTTCAAAAGGGGCTTATTTGATTGGAAATTGAAATTGCCGTTTTTAATAGTCGAAAGTCAGTGGAGAGTAATTAACCCCCCTCTTACGCCCTCCATTTACCCAAATACTTTCAATCACAGTTTAGAAATACCCATTTTGTTCAACGTAGTTGATAGTTCTGGAAATTATGTATTTGAGGATGACAAACTCCCCAGAACCCCCAGGACAAAGATTGTAAGTTAAGGCCTGGGGGCATATAAGGTTCTTAATTACAGAGTTGTCGTATAACTTCAAAAGGGGCTGATTAAATTGGAAATTGAGAGGGCTAGTGCCCTTTTTAATAGTTGAAAGTGATTGGACGGTAACTAACCCCTCTCCCTCGCCCACCATTCCCCCAAACACATCCAATCAAAATTTTCGGATAGCCATTTTGTTCAACGTAGTAGAAAGTTCTGGAACTTTGGTCTGTGAGGATGACAGCCCCCCCTCCAGCCCTCAGGGCGAGGGTTGTAAGTTGTCCCCTTGGGGCATATAAGATTTTCATTGAAAGTGTTTTCGTAGAAACTTTAAAAGGGCCCATTTGATTGGAAATTGAAAGGGCTAGTGCCTTTTTTAATAGTTGAAAGTGATTGGAGAAAGACTAACGCCCTTCTCACGAACACCATTTTCCCAGACACATACAATCAAAATTTTAAGATAGCCATTTTGTTTAACGTAGTTGAAAGTTCTGGTAATTAGGTCTTAGAGGATGACAACCACTCTCACAGCCCTTAGGGTAAGAGTTGTAATTTATGCCCTGGGGGCGTCTTAGGTGCTTATAGGAAGTGTTGTCGTAGAAACTCAAAAACGGCTCATTTGATTGGAAATCGAAAGGCTTAGTGCCCTTTTTAATAGGCTAAAGTCATTGGAAGGTTTGACATTTTTATAGTAAAGTTCGATGTGGGTATAATGTATTATTTTTTTGTTGTTGTTGTTGTTTAGACCTGGGCACTTGGCATTAAAGGAGTTGCTGTAGGAACTTCAAAAAGGGCTCATTAGATTGAAAATAGAAAGGGCTGATGCCCTTTTTAATAGTCGAAAGTGATTGAAGGAAAACTAATAACTCTATTAAACAAAAATGAGCAAAAATAAAATCAAATAATCTACCAAGCGTGAAACTACCACAAATCAGTATCGGTAAATAAATGAAACCCAAAACGAACAGAAATTACAATAAATAACTGAGTCGAACTCAAAACGAGCAGAAATTAACATAAGGTGGGCTCAAAACCCCTATACCTTCCCAAGGCCAGAACATAATTTGCAGTTTACTGAAAAAATACAAATGAATGTGCATTGCCAGTTTAATATACGCATACTGATATTTAGTAATCAAAATCTTAATATTATTTGATTTATTAAAGTTTTAAAAGTAAAAAAAATTTATATTTTTTGACATTTCTGTTGAAATTTATAACTCTACAGCACGATCCAAATTTCAAATTCCAAACTGTATTCTCTATTTCAATTCAATGAAGTACCATATTTATCCTTCTTAGATTTTTTTTTCGGTTGCTTCCAAATTTTTACGCTTTTAAGGCAGTACCACATTTTCGTCAGTGTTGCCACGATGAATCATGAATTTCAATAAGGCAAAATTAGTTAATTGAATTTGACAACGCGTTTTGTTCGTAAAAATTCTTAAGTTAACAATATGCTGTTTTCCAAAATTCTAAAGCTAACAATCTGCTGTTTTCCAAAGAAATTTCCGGCTTCTTAAGTTATTTGGCCTCATGTGTTTTAGCTAATTATTTGTAGATTTGTCAACCACGTTTCTTTTTCTTAATTAGGAACCCGTTACTACCAAATGCTTCATAACTGTATATTGAGGTCGTTTCCGATAAAAATCAAATTCAAGATTTTATCCTGATTTATTGAGATTTAAATTTCTTTAGTTTTCACTTAACCAATTTAAAGTATTAGATTTCATTGTTCTTGGCATTATAAATAAACTGTTGGAAAATTTCTAATTCCACGGCACGTTTGAACTTCCAAATTCCAAATAGCCTTCTCTATTTCAATTGGATAACATTCTTTTATTTCTTGCTGAGAGTCCCATTTGAGCAATTTGATATTCCCATCATTGATTTCCTCTCAATCAATTGAGTGACACCAAAAATCTCTTTTTTTATTCGCAAAATTGACATAGATGTCCACTTCAAAGAGAATGTCAATTTTCTGTCATTTTCTGTAGCAAACACAATGCAACATTGAGAAGATAGTCCCATTTATATAGTCTCTGACAGTTCCGTTTGGGTAATTTGATATTCCTATCATCGATTTTCACTCGATCAGTTGAGTGACACCTCATGTTTTTTAAAAATCTCTGTAAAAAGTTCTTTTTTTTCAAAATTGACATAGATGTCCACTTCAAAGAACATTAAAATTTTCTGTCATTTTCTATAGAAAACAGAATATAAAATCGAGAAGATATATTTTAGCAATGGACAAACACTAGAAATCCTCATAAGAGATGATATGGATGAATGAAGTTTTGTAAGATAATATTTGCTCATTCTAAGACATCATTATTTGGAAATTTTGTTCCTTTTCAAAAACCAAGAAAAATAAACAAATTCTTCTTGAAGTTGAAAACTAAATCATCTTGTTGAAACTAAACATTCTCGAGGCTTTTAAATTGGTCACAGTAATTCAAAAGGAGGTATGTTACACAAAAGGTTGTATTTAGGGGAGAGGTTGGTAGTTTGAATCATCCCCCTAAAAAAATATTTTTCCAAATCGTAAAAACGTAATAAAAATTCATTAAACATATTTTTGAAGCGTTTTTAAAAGTTTCCACGCCCCCTCCAACAGGAACTCCATGTTCCACGATTTGTGGAACATGTTCCACGATAGGTCCACGCCCCCTACATGTTCGCCCCCTCCAACAAAAACTTGATATGGCCTATTGTTTAGGCCAGGGCACTTCATATCGAATGAGTTGTTGTAGAAACTTCGAAAAGGGCTCAATCGATTAGAAATTGGAAGGGTTTGCGCCCTTTTGAATAATCGAAAGTGATTGGAGGGCAACTAACACTCCTTCCACGCCCATCATTTCCCCAAACACATCCAATCAAATTTCCAGATTGCTATTCTGTTCGACGTAGTTGAAAGGTCCGAAAATTATGTCTTTGGGGATGACACTCCCCCCACAGCCCTCAGGGAAAATGTTGTAAGTTATGACCTGGGGGGCAAATAAGGTTTTTTATAGAAAGTGTTGTCGTAGAAACTTCAAAATGGGCTCATTCAATTTGAAACTTAAAGGGCTAGTGACATTTTCAATAGTAGAAAGTGATTGGTTGGCAACTAACCCCCTCTAACACCCACCATTTCAGATCGAATGAGCCCTTTTTGAAGTTCCTACGACAACGATTTCTATAAAATTATTATATGCCCCCAGGGCATAACCTACAACCCTTGCCCTGAGGGCTTCACACAATTTGCATGGATTTTTCATCTAAAATTTTCATTTTGGTTTTAATGGTTGTATCTTATTATAAGTCTCTTTTCTTTTATATGTTTTTCTTTTCTGCTTGTTGTTGATGTTTACTTATAGTTACAACGAAGTGTTTGATTAACCTAACTTAGATACAAAAAAAACTCACAATTCAGCTATTTCTGTACTTAGTTATGTTTAACTTATAGTTTTTGAGATGGGCGCCACCAGGGGGGGGGGGCAGGGGGCCATTGGCCCCTGGAAATTTCGGAGTATAAAGTAATTAGCCTGTAAGAATACCAAAAGAAAAAAAAGGCAGAATATAGAAAAATCATGGAAAAATGTGTGTTGCCACATCGTTGAGTGCCTACCAATAGATTTCGACCCTATAGCAAAAGTGTAATAGCCTAACAATGGATAACACTAAGTCAAAGAGCCAGCCGTTTATGGCGATCCTAAATATGTATCTGTTTTATCAGTACTTAGTGCAGTTATTAGTGCACAAGAAAGTTCGTATAAATAAGGAAAACACAAGGAAAACAACTTAATAAGGGTCAATTTCGGTATATACTGCCGTTAACTTTTGCTTGCATTGCCAGAGCACCCATGAGCTGATATATGAAGCCACTATAATCAGAAAAGCTTCCCCTGAACGGAATGCTGGAAATATTGTATTTTTCCCCTGAAGGGATACGCTTTTTTGTATTTTATTATCATTTATCTATTTTCCTAGGAGTGATTGTATTTATCTAGTTATCGCTTTGAAAAAGACTTAATTTTTTTACAGTTATTAAGTATAAAGATGTCAAATATATTGGTTTTTAGTATTCAAAATTAAATTAAAAATATCGAATTAAAAACTTTTATTTGATTTTCTTAATCTTAGTTTTAATATTTTAATTTGAACGAACCACTTTGATCATACGTTACTTTTTATAAATAATTGAGTGTAAAGGCATTAAATATTTTCGTGTTTGATAACCAAGTTCTAAACTGTCGATATTGTTAAAATTAATTAAAAAAACCTTTCCGAAAAATAAGTTTTTCAAAGAAAAGTAAATGCCATTTTAAACCTAAGCTCAGAAGATACAAATACCTGTTAAAATTCAAACTCAAAACGACCAGAAATTACTATTAAAGAATAAATGTAACCCAAAACGAATAGAAAATAAATAAACAATCATAGCAAAAAACATACAACAAGTAATAATATAAATGAATAAATAGATCTTAAAGCGAGTAATGCTTAGATTGAATATGAAAATCAAGCTTAAAACGAAAAAAACAGTTTGCTATTAAAGTATAAATTAACCTTAAAACGCATAGAAATTAAATAAACAATCAATGCAAACAAACATACAATATATATTAATGTAAATGAATAAATAAATCTTAAAACAATTGAAACTTAAATTGAATATGCAAATCAAGTTTGAATCGAATAAAAATAACTACAAACAAGATTTTGGGCATCGCCTAACTGCAGAAGCCTAAAACCTACTGCGTCATTGGCGCCTTACTGAAAACCTATATGAGTCTTGAACGGTCTTGGAAAGTATAAACAAAATCAAATTGAATATTAGATATATAATGATAATAATTGTTGAAAGATCCATCAGTTCAAGATTTTTTTTTCACTGTAATTTTTATTTTCATTTTCAATGCTGTAAGAACAGGAAAAGAATAAATTTGTAATATACGAGTAATTCATTTTCAGTGAAGCGCCAATGACGCAGAAGGCTTTAGGTTTTTACAGTTAAAGAAGGGGGCAGTATCCAAATTTTGTTTGTAGTGAAACTATATTCGTCTTGACCAATCTTGAAAAGAACTAATAAATTAAATTATTAGAATTAATATTTATTAGAATTAATATTTATTAAGACGAGGCTGGAAAGTCCTAAAATTAATTAGGTAAATTAATTAGGTAAATTTAAGGAATTAGGTAAATTTTAAGTTTCAAAGTTTTTCCATGGAGTCTTAGAATCCCTGATTAAGACTTTAAACACTGTTTTTACAGGTAACTCACTTTCTGTCATCTGACTAAAAGCTCACATTAAGATGATTTTTTTTTTCCTTTACAAACACTTATTTTGTTGATTTTTAAAGACTGCTGCACTTTCAAAGGAAAAAACACCTTCTTAAACTATTCGGTGCTGTATGTTTTTAGCTTATTTTTCGCTGATTTTTCGCTGATATTTCATTTTTTAAACTTGACGCCTGCTAATACTAAAAGTCGCACATCTACATATGGTGGTGGTTTTCATTAAAAACAAATTCCAATTTTTTTTCAGATTTTCTTTTTTTTTTAATATATATGGTTTTCTAAGTTCCCCCTTTTTAATTCAAAGAATCAGATTTAATTTTCAATTGACAAATATGCTTGGTATTGTAATAATTATGCTAAAACTGAATTTTTGAGGGGTTTTGAATACAATTTTCAGATCGGACTTTTGAATATCAACTCTTTAAAAAGCCCCTTAATACAGATCCAAGATTATTGTCATGTTGAATATCCAGAAACAAAAGACAGGTTGGCAAATTATCAAGAAAAGATTCACTTTTTCCTAATTGATTGCACACTTGAATTCGAGGAGGGGGCTTTTTATTCTTATCCTTGACAGGCTAAAAAGTGCAAATTGTTTTTAACTTAAAATTTTTAAACAACAAAACAATCCAAACCTCACTCCCTCCTTATTTGAACAAGGAGGCTTCGTTTCCCAATTACTTGTACAGGCGCAAGTTGGAGTTTTAACATCTCCTCTTTCCTCTGTTCATTCAGGAAGGGTGTGCGAAAGCATAGGATGGCTGGCCCTCAGCCCCATTGCACTTCCTGACTGAAGAGCCTTGAAACGCAGATCAGCACCGCCTGTTTAGGCTTTAAGGATCTAGTGCCATTTCCTTTACCCTTACCCTTTTTCCATCGGGAGTAACCTTGTTCGTAGCTCCCTGTTTTTTCTTTTTGTTCTTCTAAGGATTGACGTAAGTTTCTACTAATTTTAGATTTTTGTTGCGTGATGTGGGTGCGATGATAACGTGCGAGAATTGCTATAGCACCAAAATGCGAAATGATTCTCATTTCTATATTGATGACTGCCTGTTTCCAAGAGATCTTAGTTCGTATGGAGTCAATCAAAGCGAGTAAACAATTGTTCGTGTCCAAAAACGATTTCTTTCTATTGTTTCTTTTACTGATATGCAGAACATCTGCCATCTAAAAAGAAAAATAATCTAATAATTTATCATATTATTATATTATACATGACAAGTTGAGTGCTTCGCAGTTGCAATTGTTATGCAACTTATAGTTATAGGTGCAAACATGGGCGTCAAGGCCGTATCCAAGGGGGGGGGGTACTCAATTTGCACCCCCCCCCCGAAATGTTTGTTTGACTCGTAAAAACGTAACGAAAATGGACATAAACAAATTTTGGTTGCGTTTTTGAGGTTTTTTATGTAGCCCCCCCCCCTAAAAAATAGTACCCCCCCCCCCCGAACAAAAATCCTGGATGCGATTCTGATGGGCGTATCCAGGATTTTTGTTGAAGGAGGGAGGGGTACAAAAAACTTTACAAAACATATTAAAGAATTGTTTATATACATTTTTTATGCTCTTTTAGGAGTCGAAGAAAATACAGGAGAAAATCAAGAAAATGCAACTTATGCAAGTACAAATGGCAAACCGGCGCCAGGCAGTTGCAATTCTTCCGCAATTTATAATTATAGTTAACTATAAATTGCGGAACTTATATTTACCCGAAATTCTAAGTCAGGTGCCAGAGAGTTGTAATTCTTATGCAACTTACAATTATAGTTACAACTTATGCTACTTGAGCATACATAAATGGTGAGTCGGGTGTCTGACAGTTGCAATCCTTATGCAACTTTAGTTACAGTTGCAGCTTATGTCTGACAGCAACGATTCTTATGCAACTTACAACTATAGTTACAACTTATGCAACTTGAGCATACATAAATGATGAGTGGGGTGTCTCACAGTTGCAATCCTTATGCAACTTATAGTTACAGTTGCAGCTTATATCTGACAGCAAAGCTTCTTATGCAACTTACAATTATAGTTACAACTTATGGAACTTGAGCATACATAAAATGATGAGTAGGGTGTCTCACAGTTGCAATCCTTATGGAACTTATAGTTACAGTTGCACCTTATGTCTGACAGCAACGATTCTTATGCAACTTACAACTATAGTTACAACTTATGCAACTTGAGCATACATAAATGATGAGTCGGGTGTCTGACAGTGCAATCCTTATGCAACTTATAGTTACAGTTGCACCTTATGTCAGAGAGCAACGATTCTTATGCAACTGACAATTATAGTTACAACTTATGCAACTTGAGCATACATAAATGATGAGTGGGGTGTCTTACAGTTGCAATCCTTATGAAACTTATAGTTACAGTTGCAGCTTATGTCTGAAAGACACCGATTCTTATGCAACTTACAGCTATAGTTACAACTTATACAACTTGAGAATACATAAGTGATGAGTCGGGTGTCTGACAGTTGCAATCATTATGCAACTTATAGATACAGTTGCACCTTATGTCTGATAGCAACGATTCTTATATAACTTACAATTATAGTTACAACTTATGCAACTTGAGCAAAAATAAATGATGAGTCGGGTGTCTGCCAGTTGCAATCCTTTTGCAACTTATAGTTACAGTTGCAGCATATGTCTAACAGCAACAATTCTTATGCAACTTACAACTATAGTTACAACTTATGCAACTTGAGCATACATAAATAATGAGTCGGGTGTCTGACAGTTGCAATCCTTATGCAACTTATGGTTACAGTTGCAGCTTATGTCTGACAGAAACGATTCGTATGCAACTTACAACTATAGTTACAACTTATGCAACTTGAACATACATAAATGATGAGTCGGGTGTCTGACAGTTGCAATCCTTATGGAACTTATAGTTACAGTTGCACCTTATGTCTGACAGCAACGATTCTTATGCAACTTACAACTATAGTTACAGTTGCACCTTATATCTGACAGCAACGATTCTTATGCAACTTACAATTATAGTTACAACTTATGCAACTTGAGCATACATAAAGGTTAAGTCATACATAAATGATGAGTCGGGTGTCTGAAGGTTGCAATCCTTATGCAACTTATAGTTACAGTTGCAGCTTATATCTGACAGCAAAGATTCTTATGCAACTTACAACTATAGTTACAACTTATGAAACTTGAGCATACATAAATGATGAGTCGGGTGTCTGACAGTTGCAATCGTTATGAAACTTATAGTTACAGTTGCACCTTATGTCTGACAGCAAAGATTCTTATGCAACTTACAACTATTGTTACAACTTATGCAACTTGAGCATACATAAATGATGAGTCGGGTTTCTGCCAGTTACAATCCTTATGGAACTTATAGTTACAGTTGCACCTTATGTCTGACAGCAACGATTCTTTTGCAACTTACAACTATAGTTACAACTTATGCAACTTGAGCATACAAAAAGGATGAGTCGGGTGTCTAACAGTTGCAATCCTTATGCAACTTATAGTTTCAGTTGCACCTTATGTCTGACAGCAACGATTCTTATGCAACTTACAATTATAGTCACAACTTATGCAACTTGAGCATACATAAAGGGTAAGTCATACAAAAATGATGAGTCGGGTGTCTGAAGGTTGCAATCCTTATGCAACTTATAGCTACAGTTGCAGCTTACATCTGGCAGCAAAGATTCTTATGCAACTTACAACTATAGTTACAACTTATGCAACTTGAGCATACATAAATGATGAGTCGGGTGTCTGACAGATGCAATCGTTATGAAACTTATAGTTACAGTTGTACCTTATGTCTGACAGCAACGATTCTTATGCAACTTACAACTATAGTTACAACTTATGCAACTTGAGCATACATAAATGATGAGTCGGGTGTCTGACAGTTGCAATCCTTATGCAACTTATAGTTACAGTTGCACCTTATGTCAGAGAGCATCGATTCTTATGCAACTTACAATTATAGTTACAACTTATGCAACTTGAGCATACATAAAGGGTAAGTCATACATAAATGATGAGTCGGGTGTCTAAAGGTTGCAATCCTTATGCAACTTATAGTTACAGTTGCAGCTCATTTCTGACAGCAAAGATTCTTATGCAACTTACAACTATAGTTACAACTTATGAAACTTGAGCATACATAAATGATGAGTCGGGTGTCTGACAGTTGCAATCCTTATGCAACTTATAGTTACAGTTGCACCTTATGTCAGAGAGCAACGATTCGTATGCAACTTACAATTATAGTTACAACTTATGCAACTTGAGCATACATAAATGATGAGTCGAGTGTCTGACAGTTGCAATCCTTATGCATCTTATAGTTACAGTTGCACCTTATGTCAGAGAGCAATGATTCTTATGCAACTTACAATTATAGTTACAGCTTATGCAACTTGAGCATACATAAAGGGTAAGTCATACATAAATGATGAGTCGTGTGTCTGAAGGTTGCAATCCTTATGCAACTTATAGTTACAGTTGCAGCTTATATCTAACAGCAAAGATTTTTATGCAACTTACAGCTATAGTTACAACTTATACAACTTGAGCATACATAAATGATGAGTCGGGTGTCTGACAGTTGCAATCATTATGCAACTTATAGTTACAGTTGCACCTTATGTCTGATAGCAACGATTCTTATACAACTTACAATTATAGTTACAACTTATGCAACTTGAGCATACATAAATGATGAGTCGGGTGTCTGCCAGTTGCAATCCTTATGCAACTTATAGTTTCAGTTGCACCTTATGTCTGACAGCAACGATTCTTATGCAACTTACAACTATAGTTACAACTTATGCAACTTGAGCATACATAAATAATGAGTCGGGTGTCTGACAGTTGCAATCCTTATGCAACTTAAGGTTACAGTTGCAGCTTATGTCTGACAGAAACGATTCTTATGCAACTTACAACTATAGTTACAACTTATGCAACTTGAACATACATAAATGTTGAGTCGTGTGTCTGCCAGTTGCAATCCTTATGCAACTTATAGTTACAGTTGCAGCTTATGTCTGACAGCAACGATTCTTATGCAACTTACAGCTATAGTTACAGCTTATGTAACTTGAGCATACATAAATGATGAGTCGCGTGTCTGACAGTTGCAATCCTTATGCAACTTATAGTTACAGTTGCACCTTATATCTGACAGCAACGATTCTTATGCAACTTACAATTATAGTTACAACTTATGCAACTTGAGCATACATAAAGGGTAAGTCATACATAAATGATGAGTCGGGTGTCTGAAGGTTACAATCCTTATGCAACTTATAGTTACAGTTGCAGCTTATATCTGACAGCAAAGATTCTTATGCAACTTACAACTATAGTTACAACTTATGCAACTTGAGCATACATAAATGATGAGTCAGGTGTCTGCCAGTTGCAATCCTTATGAAACTTATAGTTACAGTTGCACCTTATTTCTGACAGCAACGATTCTTATGCAACTTACAACTATAGTTACAACTTATGCAACTTGAGCATACATAAATGATGAGTCGGGTGTCTGCCAGTTGCAATCCTTATGGAACTTATAGTTACAGTTGCACCTTATGTCTGACAGCAACGATTCTTATGCAACTTACAATTATAGTCACAACTTATGCAATTTGAGCATACATAAAGGGTAAGTCATACATAAATGATGAGTCGGGTGTCTGAAGGTTGCAATCCTTATGCAACTTATAGTTGCAGTTGCAGCTTACATCTGACAGCAAAGATTCTTATGCAACTTACAACTATAGGTACAACTTATGCAACTTGAGCATACATAAATGATGAGTCGGGTGTCTGACAGATGCAATCGTTATGAAACTTATAGTTACAGTTGTACCTTATGTCTGACAGCAACGATTCTTATGCAACTTACAACTATAGTTACAACTTATGCAACTTGAGCATACATAAATGATGAGTCGGGTGTCTGACAGTTGCAATCCTTATGCAACTTATAGTTACAGTTGCGCCTTATGTCAGAGAGCAACGATTCTTATGCAACTTACAATTATAGTTACAACTTATGCAACTTGAGCATACATAAAGGGTAAGTCATACATAAATGATGAGTCGGGTGTCTGAAGGTTGCAATCCTTATGCAACTTATAGTTACAGTTGCAGCTCATATCTGACAGCAAAGATTCTTATACAGCTTACAACTATAGTTACAACTTATGCAACTTGAGCATACATAAATGATGAGTAGGGTGTCTGACAGTTGCAATCCTTATGAAACTTATAGTTACAGTTGCACCTTATGTCTGACAGCAATGATTCTTATGCAACTTACAACTATAGTTACAACTTATGCAACTTGAGCATACATAAATGAAGAGTCGCGTGTCTGACAGTTGCAATCCTTATGCAACTTATAGTTACAGTTGCACCTTATATCTGACAGCAACGATTTTTATGCAACTTACAATTATAGTTACAACTTATGCAACTTGAGCATACATAAAGGGTAAGTCATACATAAATGATGAGTCGGGTGTCTGAAGGTTACAATCCTTATGCAACTTATAGTTACAGTTGCAGCTTATATCTGACAGCAAAGATTCTTATACAACTTAAAACTATAGTTATAACTTATGCAACTTGAGCATACATAAATGATGAGTCGGGTGTCTGCCAGTTGCAATCCTTATGGAACTTATAGTTACAGTTGCACCTTATTTCTGACAGCAACGATTCTTATGCAACTTACAACTATAGTTACAACTTATGCAACTTGAGCATACATAAATGATGAGTCGGGTGTCTGCCAGTTGCAATCCTTATGGAACTTATAGTTACAGTTGCACCTTATGTCTGACAGCAACGATTCTTATGCAACTTACAATTATAGTCACAACTTATGCAACTTGAGCATACATAAAGGGTAAGTCATACATAAATGATGAGTCGGGTGTCTGTAGGTTGCAATCCTGATGCAACTTATAGTTACAGTTGCAGCTTACATCTGACAGCAAATATTCTTATGCAACTTACAACTATAGGTACAACTTATGCAACTTGAGCATACATAAATGATGAGTCGGGTGTCTGACAGATGCAATCGTTATGAAACTTATAGTTACAGTTGCACCTTATGTCTGACAGCAACGATTCTTATGCAACTTACAACTATAGTTACAACTTATGCAACTTGAGCATACATAAATGATGAGTGGGGTGTCTGACAGTTGCAATCCTTATGCAACTTATAGTTACAGTTGCACCTTATGTCAGAGAGCAACGATTCTTATGCAACTTACAATTATAGTTACAACTTATGCAACTTGAGCATACATAAAGGGTAAGTCATACATAAATGATGAGTCGGGTGTCTGAAGGTTGCAATCCTTATGCAACTTATAGTTACAGTTGCAGCTCATATCTGACAGCAAAGATTCTTATGCAACTTACAACTATAGTTACAACTTATGAAACTTGAGCATACATAAATGATGAGTCGGGTGTCTGACAGTTGCAATCCTTATGCAACTTATAGTTATAGTTGCACCTTATGTCAGAGAGCAACGATTTTTATGCAACTTACAATTATAGTTACAACTTATGCAACTTGAGCATACATAAAGGGTAAGTCATACATAAATGATGAGTCGGGTGTCTGAAGGTTGCAATCCTAATGCAACTTGTAGTTACAGTTGCAGCTTATATCTGACAGCAAAGATTCTTATGCAACTTACAACTATAGTTACAACTTATGAAACTTGAGCATACATAAATGATGAGTCGGGTGTCTGACAGTTGCAATCGTTATGAAACTTATAGTTACAGTTGCACCTTATGTCTCACAGCAACGATTCTTATGCAACTTACAACTATAGTTACAACTTATGCAACTTGAGCATACATAAATGATGAGTCGGGTGTCTACCAATTGCAATCCTTATGGAACTTATAGTTACAGTTGCACCTTATGTCTGATAGCAACGATTCTTATGTAACTTACAACTATAGTTACAACTTATGCAACTTATAGTTTCAGTTGCACCTTATGTCTGACAGCAACGATTCTTATGCAACTTACAACTATAGTTACAACTTATGCAACTTGAGCATACATAAATGATGAGTCGGGTGTCTGACAGTTGCAATCCTTATGCAACTTATAGTTACAGTTGCACCTTATGTCTGACAGCAACGATTCTTATGCAACTTACAGCTATAGTTACAACTTATGCAACTTGAGCATACATAAATGATGAGTCGGGTGTCTGCCAGTTGCAATCCTTATGGAACTTATAGTTACAGTTGCACCTTATGTCTGATGGCAACGATTCTTATGCAACATACAACTATAGTTACAACTTATGCAACTTATAGTTTCAGTTGCACCTTATGTCTGACAGCAACGATTCTTATGCAACTTACAGTTATAGTTACAACTTATGCAACTTGAGCATAGATAAAGGGTAAGTCATACATAAATGATGAGTCGGGTGTCTGAAGGTTGCAATCCTTATGCAACTTATAGTTACATTTGCAGCTTATATCTGACAGCAAAGATTCTTATGCAACTTACAATTATAGTTACAACTTATGCAACTTGAGCATACATAAATGATGAGTCGGGTGTCTGACAGGTGCAATCCTTATGCAACTTATAGTTACAGTTGCCTGACTGCAACGATTCTTATGCAACTTATAATCATTTGTAATGAGACAATCACACTGTAAAGCAGCAATAGTGCCTTTTTTTTCATCTTTTATTTTATTTAACTTACACGGTTTTATCTCGTGGGCTCCTCGGGTAAGCATAACCTTCTACAGCCTACCCCTTCACAAGTGCTCTAAAATTACAGCTCATGGGCATGGGTATAACGCATACAAAGTTATACTTCTTTTTTGCACCTCTTTGTAATACCTTATTGTGGATATCATTGAACTATTAATATCTTAAAAGTTTATGAGTATGATATATATATTTTGTGAATATTATTAAGTTTTCATTTCTTAGCTATTACTTTCATTAAAGAGAAAGAATTTCTAAAAAATAATGTTAATAATGAGAAACTGTTGTTCAGTGACCTTGTCAACAATAACCAAAGCTCTAAAAAATTAAAAATTTGAAAACAGTACTAACATCACAAGGATTGATTTTTATGCTTATTTCAGGTGTATCAAATGTATTCACTTTAAACTTGCTTGTCAAGAGTTAGTACGAAAATTCTACGAAGTTGCACGTTTTTTTTATCTTTGTACGTTTTACCTTCGTTTATTGTAATTTTTTTAATTTGTTTTAGATTATACGAGATTGTACGAAAAAGTACACGAAAACTGTACGAAACTGTACGTTTTTTAATTTTTATGTTTGTTTTATTGTACGTTCTTTTATTTTTTTACATTGTACGAAATTGTACGAAAAACTACATGAAAATCATACGAAAATTAGCATAATTTTAGAGACAAGAGTAAAACATCCATGAAAAGAGGCGTGACCTTAATGACGATTACGCCGCCTAATTCAGAAAGTTTAATATCCCCAGAACGAGGGATCCTTCTAGCCTCCAAAATACTGAATTTTGAGCCTCCAAAATACTGAATTTCAAATTTTTTCAAAAAATACATTTAACATGTTAAATGGTTAATTGGTTAATTAACAAAATGGTTAATTGTATTTAAATAGGGAAGGTTTATTTGGACGTAAATTTGAAGTTCTAGTGCTTTTCTAACGGAACTAAACAGATCACGGCAAATTATAGGGCTGTCACTGGACTCAATATGAGTAGGTAGGGAGGAAGGGGCATTTGTACCCCAGATTTTTCCTCCTCCCCCCTTGGATTTGGTCAAATACCTTTTTGTGATATCTTTATTTAAAAATCCCCGTTTTTTGGTATTTTCATTTAACAAAGTCCTCCCAGGCTTTGAGAAATACATTCCTCCCCACCACCCATTTTCTTTAATTGGCTCCACTGAGTGTTTTTTACAGCCACTTTGTGCCTTATAATCACGATTTTACCCCGAAAGAGGTAAACAGGTGGGGGGAGGAATGTGGGGGAGGGAGGGAGGCATGAAACTTTTGTGGGGGGAGGCAAGAAACTTCAGGAACAGTTCTTGACATAGTTTATTCAACTTTGAGTGAGGATCTCTCGAGTTTAGTGTGAGGAAATGTGCTTTTGGGGACTTCCAAAGTAGAAAAAACTAAAAACCAACATTGATCGGCAATGAGGGGTCTACAATTAAAATCCTAATAAATAAAAGTTTTAAAATAGATTAGTCTATGTGTAAAAAAAATTTGCTTTATGAAGATTTGATATATAAGAAACAAATTGCAATGAAATATTATTCATCAAAACTATTTAGCATATAAAAAATTTCCAGGCTTTTAGAAAGAAGTGAAAAACATTCCCATAAAGGGATAGGATCTTGATAAAAATTACAACGAGAAACTCAGCA
Organism: Artemia sp. Qi Xiang Cuo; assembly: GCF_049724085.1. Lineage (NCBI taxonomy): Eukaryota > Metazoa > Arthropoda > Branchiopoda > Anostraca > Artemiidae > Artemia > Artemia sp. Qi Xiang Cuo. Next base: position 5,966,120 of record NC_142813.1, on the reverse strand, counting down.
TGTTTGAGAACCATTGAACAGAGTTTTCCACAACGAGAATACGATACAGAATTTTCTATTTTACCTTAAGAATTTAACAACCGACGTGTTTTTGATTTTTTTTTCGGGGGGGGGCGAAAGGTGCCACAGGGGTAACCTTGATGAGTCAGTGGTCTGAAAGGAACAGTAGAACGCTCATTTAAACGAAAATTTGCCAATTTTAAGTAATAAACGAGAGGGTGGCATTACAAACTTTTTTTGGCAGTTTTTGTGCCAAATTCAATTTTGACCTGCGTAAGACCAAATTTCATTTGGTCAAAATTCTAAATTTCCTAATATTCCACTTCCTTCAATAAGTCTCTAATTTTACAACAATGCTCACTAGGCTTTTGTCTATCTCTATGTTTTCATGCACATGCAAAGCAGGGGTGAAATTTGCTATGGGGAAGGTGACAACTGCCCCCCAGACTCCTGTTTGCCCCCCTCCCAGACCCAAGTTTCTCCCTAGCTGAAATTTAGTTTCTTCAAAAATCTTGTCAAAACTAAGATAAGACTGCATAATTCAAGCATCCAGAGAAATGGTTCAGTTTTCTTTAGTATATCTTTGCTTTTATTGTACTGTGTGGCTCATTTTTCAGTTTCTACTGTCATTTTCACTTTATTTGGCTCCAACTCCCCTCCCCCAAGGATTTTGAAGAAATTATACCACTGATGAAAAGGTGTATTACGTAACCCATTTTTAAAAACTAAACACACATCTACTTTATTAAGAATATTAAAGAAATTTCGCAATTTATTTTATTCCATTTTCTTTTATAGGTTTTATGTGTCGTTAGGATAACTTTATCCTTTGACCAATTTATTGCAGTTTTCTTCGGAATAATACAACATTCTGAGAAACAGTTAATTGGAGTTTAGGTATATTTGAAAGATACCATACGCAAGACCTTCGGAAAAAATAAATACACCTGTTTTATTTCCAGGAATTCCCTTGTTTCTTCAAATGATAAGTACTGAAAAATATATCTTTAATAAGACATAGGCAAATCCACTTTGCCTTTGAGGGAATACAAGCTCGTGGCAAGGATGAAATTTTTGATCTGTTTTTGCAGTTTAATCTTCCATTTCTGGCAAAAACCGAAAATAAAAATTGAAATTAAACTTCATCTTGGTTTTTTAAAGAAAAAAGAAATTTTGAGTTCTTTTGTAGGGTCTCTATATGTATCAAACTTTGACATACAGAGTTCAGCAATATTGAGAAGAATAAGTCACTAAGACAATGAATAAGTGAAAGTGAAGAGGCTGATAGTTTCATTTACCTAGGTAGTATCAGGATTGCAGCAGTAGCTTGTAACCTAGTAAGAGACGATCACGTCTCATAGTAAAAATCAAAATAGCTCATAGCTCCTAAGAATAGGGTCAGATTAAAAGAAAGAAGTACACTGCTAGAACCGCTTTGTCCAATACCCCTATATAGAAAACTAACTGTCCCTTGGCTTGAATAACAAAAAAATATATATTGGTTTGAAAATCAAGAAAAGTGGCTGAAACCACGATATTCTGCATCGAGGGCATCTTTTTTTCCTTTTTTTTCGCCTCAGCTAGCCCGACACTGGAAAATTGTAAAGAGCAGTTTAATGGATTATTTGAAAGGAAATTGATGTATTTAAAAACATTTGATAATTAAAAAATAATAGTTTCAAAAACAAAATCTTATTTTTTTACAAAAAACTGCATTTTTCTAGAGCTCTGTAGTAGGAAATGTTATTACCATCTGCTTGCCTCCTGGAACCAATTTTTTTTTTGCCCGACTCCTAAAGTGCGTATCTCTAAAACGCAGTGCTTTGTTTCCATAAAAAAAAATATTTTGGTTCTCAGTTCAGGATCGCTAAAGTTATTATGTAAACTGCAAAAATATTTATGGCGTCTGAGCGATAAATTTTTTTTTTTAATTAAAACTAGAAAATTAGCTGAAAATTTAAAAATTAGTTTCAGTTATTATGTTATATAAGACGTAATAAGTTAATGCAATATTTATACACGTTTATCTTTCGACAAGATAATTTTATTTTATTTCTCAGTTCGGGATCGCTAAAGTTGTTATGTAAACTACAAAAATATTTATGGTGTCAGAGCAATAATTTTTATTTTTTCATTAAAACTAGAAAAATACCTGAAAATTTTAAAATTAGTTTGGTTTTCGCTAGGTTTTATAGTAAAGAACAACTGGTTGCAGTGGTAGTTACAATCTAATAAAAGGCAAACAAGTCCCATAATAACAAAAATTATAGCCCAAAACTCCTAAAATTATTGTCAGATGTAAAGAAAAAGTGCATCATAAGAACTTCTTTGTTCGGAAACACTGTAAAAGAAACTTGTAGTCTCTAGGCTTGAACAAGAAGGAATTCCGTTTGTTTGTAAAACAAAAAAAAGTGGCTGTAACCATGATATTTTGCATCAAAAGTAACCTTTTTCTGTTTTTTTTTCAACGTACCTATTGGGGCACATTTCATCAAAGGGATACGGGTTGCAGTGGCAGCTAGCAACCTAGTAAGAGATTATATAAAGGATCTGTATAGTTGAATCCGGGTTGCAGTGGTAGCTAGCAACCTAGTAAGAGACGATCACGCCCCATTGTAAAAACTAAAGTAACCCATAACTCATAAAAAGAGATCCAGATCAAAACAAGAAGTAAACTATTAGAACCGCCTTGTCCAAAACCTCTATATAGCAAACTTACCGTCCCTTGGCTTGAATAACAAAGAAGACATATTGGCTCGAAAATCAAGAAAATTGACTTTAAACACGATATTCTCCACGTACGGCATCTTTTTTTCTTTCCGTTTGATTTTCCTCGTCAGCTAGCTGGGAACTAGAAAATCATAAAGTTGTATAATGACTCATTTTAAAGGAAATTACTACATATAGTCACTTTTGTAATTAAAAATAAAACAATTTTTAAAGTAGAATCAATTTTGTCAAAAAAAACTGCATTTTTGATGTATTTTCATACTGCAGTCTTTCAAAGATATTTGATTTTTGAATCAAACAGTCAAACAGTTCAAACAGCAATCAAACAGTTCATGGTAATGAACTCTATAGTAATAGCTACTCGTCTCAATAGTAACCGAAACTCTAAAAAACTAAATTTTGATACCAATAGATACATCAAATCAAACAGTTCGTGATAACGATCTTTATCCGGGTTGCAGCGGTAGCTAGCAACCTAGTAAGAGACGATCGCGTCCAATGTTAAGAAATATAAAAACCCATAGCTCCTAAAAAAAAATTCAGATCAAAACAACAAAGTACACCATTAGAACCGTCTTGTCCGAAACCCCTATATAGGAAACTTTCTGTTCCTTGGCTTGAACAGAAAGGGAAATATTTTGGCTTTAAAATCAAGAAAAGTGACACAATATAAAACGACCAGAAATTTTTTTCCACTTTTTCCACACAACAAGTTTTTCAAAAAAAAAGTAAAGAATTCCATTAAAAAAAAAATGAACAAAAATAGAATTAAATAATCTACAAAGCATACAACTACCACAAATCAGTATTAATAAACAAATGAAACCCAAAACAAACAGAAATGAAAATAAATAACAGAGTCAAACTCAAAACGAGCAGAAATTATTATGGGTAGGTTTTGAAACCCCTACGTTTTCTAAAAGCCAGACTATAATTTGTACTTTACTGAAAGAAATTCTTTTAAATGTTTTTTCAACGTAACACTTTTAAATCAGGTGTTGTTTTCTTAGACCACACTGCCGTTCTAAGACGAATAGATAAACTTTCAAAGGGGGATAAATCCATTTATTTAGACAGTGAAAAAACAGGTACAAAAGTCCATTCTTTAATCTTACCCAAATGTAAAACAAATTTCCAGTGAAAGTGGCAAAGCCTTCCGTGTCTTCTAATTGCAAACCAAATGTTGAGTTTATAGATGTTTACTGGGTTGGTCTCAAGACCAACCCAGTAACAAGTTTACATCAAGAACTTTGATTGAACTTTGTCAATCAACTCTCTCTGAAAATAATCTAGTGAATAATCCGGAAGTTCATTATTTTTGGAATGACACGAAAAGTATTTATTTTGTTTTATATAAATATGCTCGTTTCAATTTTATTATTTTAGGATTTCTACTGAACACGGTCGCTGTATATGCCGTCAAAATATCTGGACTTTTATACCTGTTTTTTCACGGTCTAAATAAATGGATCTATCCCCATTTGAAAGTTTATTCGTTTTAAATGTTTTCATTTTTATAGCTTTAAGAAATCAATATTATTTCAGATTTTAAGGAATAAATATCAGCATATGTATATTAAACTGACAATGCACCTTTTTTTAGTAAATTTATTTGGATTTTTTTCAGTAAAGAACAAATTATATTCTGGCTTTTACAAAGCATAGGAGTTTAGAACCCTACTCATATTAATTTCTGCTCGTTTCGAGTTTGAATTATTTTAATTTCTGTTTGTTTTGGGTTTCATTTGTTTATTGATACTGATTTGTGGTAGTTTTATGCTTGGTAGATTATCTGATTCTACTTTTGTTCAGTTTTGGGCTAATGGAGTTCTTTACTTAAAAAAAACAACTTATTTTGTGGAGCAAGTTTCTTTATAATTAATTATTATTTATAATTAATTATTAGTAAAGACAATGGGTGCAGTAAAGATGTGAAAAGTGGAAAAGCAAAGGCCTAGGGTGTTTTTTTTACAGTTGAAAAAAGTTTGGAAGAACAAGAAGATAAGTGTGCAAACCAGGATTAGAATATCTGAAGCTGCAGTGATGCATCCCTATCAAGAGATGCATCACTGTACAGTGATGCATCACGATCAGGTATGTTTCTGGAGAACGGGCGCTCCGAAAAACGGAGGATTTACTAGATGTTTTCCAGAGGAATTGTCAACGGATTGTTTTGGGTACCCAACTGAATAACCATATCTCCGCTATTAAGCTGTAACTAAAAATGTGGCTCAATCTCACTTTCTAGGGCTATAATAAGAGACAGGATGGGATGGCTAGGACACGTTCTTCGGATGAAGAATGACAGATTGCCAAAGATTGTCCTTGTCGGCCAACCGTCTAAGGCTAAACAAAAAGCAGGTCGTCCCTTAATGGGTTGAGAGAATATGGCATGGAAAGATTTAAGGGAAATGGGAACTTCTTGGGAGGATGTAAAGAGGGAGGCTTTGAAAAGATTGGGATGGAGGAAGAACAGGCGTAGCTGTGTTGGCTTCAGGTCGCTTGGTGCTCCAGTGAGTTGTTAGTAGTAGTAGAAGTTAGCAATATAGTGATTATTTGTTATTTAGAGTAGTAAAAAACATAATTGTTATGAAGAGTCTATCATCAGGGTTCAAGCTCCAAAATAATGTTCCTTGGACAAAATGACGGAAACTTAGACAAAAAAAAAAAAAAAAAAAAAAAAAAAAAAAAAAAAAATTAAGTTCAAAAGCGATCCAAATATTTAATTATAAATTGAAGAATATTTAAAATAACACAGTACAAGCTTTTTAGTTTTTTGGCGAATGAAGAAAAAAAACTTAAAAAACCACTGTAAGTCACAAGACCAAAATTGAAACTAACAACCGGTATTTTTAACGGCTCTAAGGAAAACCAGGCAGATTTGAAGCGGCTTTATTCAGGAAAAGTAAAATCTGGTGACCCGAAAGCCGTTTCACCTGGGAGACTTTATCTGAAAAAGCTTTAATGAAGCCAGGACTTATAGCTCTGTCAGACCTAAGTAAAGGATGGGACACTACATATCACACCTTAAGAAGTTGGGACCGCCGTTTAATCCTACCTGCTGCCAAGTCAGCCTACTGAGAAGTGAGATTCTAAAGATAAATACAGCCAGGAAACAGACATGACCTAGCACTGCTTTGATGTTCTCAACGGGTTATTCTGCCAAGGGTTGCTATTAATTTTTATGAATCTTGTCTGCTTCTCAAGATAGCTGAAAGTCTCTTTTTTTAAATAAAAATAGAACCTTTTTTTCTTGTTTTTTTTGTGATTTTTTTTTTCAGAAGAGACACAGACACATATTAGGATAAGCGAAGAGTTGACTGTGTCCCGACTTGATATTCCAGAAGGGTCTAGGCTTGACTTTCCCTGACTTCAGTGACAGATCCGGGGGGGGGGGGCGATGGGTTCGCGTGTCCCTCCCCTGACGTAGTATAAATTAGTGTAATTTACTTAATTAATTCAAGTTTGCGTTAATTAAAATTGTTCCTACCATAAGTTTATTGGATCAACCTATTTTGCGCCCCCCTCCCTAATTTTTTTATCGGATCAACCTATTCCCCCCCCCTAAAAAAATCCTGGATCTCCCCTGCCTGACTGTTCCTGAAAACGCATAATAAAGCCATATTTTGACTATTTCTTGTGGTTTAACTTTCTTGCCGACAGTCTTTCATCCTTCATCCATAAAATGTGCCCTAAAAATCTCACTTTTTTCATATTATAGCCCTAGAAGGTGGGATTGAACCACATTTCTCGTACAGTTTACTGTTTGAGATACGGCCAGTCAGTAGGGTAACCAAATAATGCGTAAACAATTTCTCCGGAAAACATCTAGCAAATCCTCCTCCGTGTTTCGGAGCGCCCATGCTTCAGAACCGAACTTCATCACTTCAGCTTCCAGTATTCATATCTTGGTTCACAGACTCACCTTCCAAAATTAAAAAAAGGAAAATTATTAACAAAAATTACATGAGACATTACCCGTTTTTTACGGTGTTAATACCAGACAATTAGCTTCGACTCACTAGGAAAATACATTGTAGCCATATTTTAATTAAATATTTAGTCGACATTTGGGTTATTAATATAACACGCTCTGGGCAGTTCCCCTTCCATAGTTCTTTGTTGTAGTTTTCACGATTTTGTTAATCAAGTATTATATTTTCATAATATTTTGTTTTATTTCATTAGCATTAACCAAACTTCATTTCTCGAGTGTTTCTCGTATAATACATAAATACCCGGAAAACAACGAATCACTGTTAAATCACCACAGAACGGGAAGCGTTGTTAAATTTAACTCGCTAATTTTCACGACACAACGTGGTAACACTGACAAAAAAGGGGCTGCAACCCAAAAAACTTCCCAATTTTAAAACAGCCAAAGTCAAAACCTTACAAAACCGCGGTTCTCAGAAGCGGATAGACATGATTTGGGGCAAGAAATACAAAATGTTTTATTTTAGTGTCATCGATGATTTAAGTTTAAATCTTCATTTGCCTATAGGTTGAGAAGAAAATCTCCAAGTAAATTATTAAAAATACAACTGCAAATTTTTGTTCTTTCTTGAAATGTTTTGGCGATTTCAGAGTACTTTATACAGTAGAATCTTCCAAAATATAAAGCCCTTATCAATTCCCAGATCAATGCGATTAAGACTAAATTTTTACTACGATGCTTTGACTCGCACCAATTTTTACCTGGTTCGAAGTGCCAAAGTTCTATTTTCGTGTTTAATTTTTGGGGGGATAAACTAACCAACTAAATTCAGAAGTAAATTATCTATCGCTTCGCTTTAATCTCAGGGAGAATGCCCCCTCCCCTGCACAGGATAAGATTAATGACATGCCACATAACCTTTTTCCATAACCCTATTAAAAAGTGCGAACTTCAATTGTAATGAGAATTAAGCTTCCAGAAGCAAGAAGAAAATTGTTTCTAAAATTTGTTAGTGAAATTTTGGGAATTGTTGAAGAAACATTTTTGATGAACATGGAGACATTACAATTAAACAATATCCTGATAAAACAGCAATCCTCTCAAAGACTGAGGCAATTGACCAAATTTCCCTTAGAAAGTTTATGTCCTGATTTCCCAAAAAGTGATTCCAAATTGTGTGATTCCAAAATTTTCCGAAAAATCTCGTTCTTCTTTTATCTCATAAAAAAAGTGTTGTGAGCATACATTTTACAAAGTTATGTAAACCAGACGTATCTCTAAGCTAAAGGCTGAATCCTAAATTCTGCCGTCTTTCAAAACCCCAAAATGAAACCTGATGTTTGAACTGGCTCAGTAGAAAATTTCCACTTTTTAATAAAAATTACCTCCATATACAAATATGCAATTTCAAGTAAAAGCAGGCACCAAATAAAAAAAAAAAAAATCAGATATGGGTAAAAAATCAGCAGAAAATTAGCTGAAAACATATGGCACGAAACAGCTATACAAGGTGTAACTTTGCTTTGAAGGTGTTGCCTCTGGGAATCATCAGGCCGTTAATTCTTACAGATGAAAAGCACTGCAAAATTTAACTAATTTCTGCTAATGTATCTTCTCGATTTTACGTGGCAGCACTGACAAACGTGAACTATTCTTAAAACTCCATAGTTTGAAACAACCAAAAGAGAAGTCTTAGAAAATCACAGTTTTCAGGTGAACAGATTTTCGGCGGCTCCGGGGGGGGGCAAAAATATTTTCATTTTGGTGTCTTTCTAGTATCTTTTCATCACGATTTACCCCTCCTTTCAACTAGTTGATGACGTATCAAATTTTTATATCATAGCGGGCAATTAAAACCCAGACAAAAGATAATTTATTAAGTATAAGGAGGTTGTTATTGAGGAAAATTCCGTTAAATCAGGAATTCAAAGTTGTTTGGCAAAGCGTTGGGATTTTCTCCCCTCTAGATTTTAAAACGCTTATTTGGAATTCTTCACTGGAAAAAACATACCCCCCTCCTAGATTTCGAGTAATTTTTTTTGAAGTATTTACTAAAATTTTCACGGACAGAAAACATTGTCAAATAATTAACCAGTTTTGCAATTTAATTTTCACGATTCAACATGGCAACACTGAAAAAATTGCTACCATATTTAAAACTTCATAATTTTGAAACAAACAAAAGACAAAATATTAGAAAATCATTGTTTGAGGTGTGAATTGACCTAAGACGAGTCTAAAGGGCAAAGTGATTTTATTTTGATGTTCTCGGTACTTGAAAGGTCAAAAAAGAAAAAGACTTTTGAAGACTTTTGACCTTGAAAGGTCAAAAAAGAAAGCAATAGCTTTTGATTACAATTCGCACCCCCCCCCCAATTAGCTGATGACGTTCCAAATTTTTGTTTCGCAGCGGGTAACTAAAAACCCAGATAAAAGCAAACTTATTAAGGATACGGAGGTTGTTATTAAGGTAAATTTCGTTAAATAAAGCACTCAAAGCGATTTGGCAAAGCGTCGGCAATTGCTCTCCCCAAGATTTCACAACATTTATTTGGAGTTTTTAAATAGAAGAGCTTACACCTCCCCCCTAGATTTTGAGAAGATTTTATAAGAAGGGCTTTGCTCAGTTTTCACGGATAAAAAAAGCTTTCAAATAATTAACTGATTTTACTTTTTAATTTTCAAGATTCAACGTGGCAACAATGACAAAATTAATTCTACTCTTTAAACTTCACAATTTTGAAACAACCAAAAGAAAAATCTTATAAAATCATGGTTTGAGGTATGAACTGACCTAAGGCGGATCTAGAGGACAAAGTGATTTTATTTTGATGTTCTCGGTACTAGAAGAGTCAAGACAGAAATGGACCTACAGCAGTATCTTTTGATCGCGATTCGCACCACCCTTAATTAGTTGATGACATATCAAATTTTATTTCACCGTAGGTAATTATAACTTAGATAAAAGAAGATTTATTAAGGTTAGCGACGTCTGTTAGTGAGGTTGGTAAATTCTGTTTAATGGAGCATTCAAGGTCGTTTGAGGATTAAAAAGTTGGCTTAGGATGGGCTTACTCACATATTGATTCCATAGAAATGAATTGAGAAAATAGACTTAGATCAGTAAACATGAGATTAAATGGGATTTATCCAAATTATGAAGTTTTATGCATAATTTTTATCCTTGTCACTGTTGCCAACAGCGGCATGGTTACACCATTCTGGCAACGTTTATGAGTAATAGTAAAAACGGTAGAATCACCCAAGCTTCTGTGCATCTATAAAAGTGTGGCATCTTTTAATTTCATCTTATTTCATCTTCAATTTAAATATAAAATATAATATCTTCAATTAAAATAAAATATTAAAATATAAAATTAAAATTGATTTTAATTGAATCTTCTTCTTTTTTATGACACTTGATTTGCTTATTTGAAATCAGTCTTGCCTTGAATTTTTCAACTTCTGATGGATAGCACTGCCCAATCAGTGGCACTTTCCATTCATACTGAACCCAATTTAAACGGTAGATTCCTTTCTTATCAATTTCAAGTACTCTTCAACATTTTTAATCTAAAAATACTTTTTAATTTAAATAATTATTTAATAAAAATAATTTTTAATTTAAAAATACTTCAATACTTTTTTTTTAATTCTATGTTTAGTCAAAAATCAGACTACCGTAGGCAGGGGCGTAATTTGCTATGGGGCAGGAGGGCAACTGCCCCTCCGAGGCCCAAGTTTGCCCCCAACCCACCAGATATTTGTCAAAACTAAGATAAAAATGCATAATTCAAGCATTCACAGAAACAGGTCAGTTTATTATATATTTGCTATATTGCTCATTTTTTAGTTTTCGCCATTTTCACTTGTATTAGGAAAATTGGCTCCAATTTGCCCCTCCCCCCTCCCTAGGATTTTTACGAAATGACGCCACTGACCGTAGGGTTGTGAAAAAAAAACACACGTGAAATAAATCCAGTAACCTTGAAAAAGATGGCATTCTTTTCAATCGTTATTCATTTGACTGCCCAGCTCAATTATTCATTTGAAGCTGTTGTTCATATTTTACATCTTGCTATTTTACGTAATCTTACTAAGCGAATTTTGTCCCTAATACTGGTAGCGCAAAGTTGACTAGTTCTTCTGAAGAGTTTTGCGCTACGCAAGTTTATGCCATGTTGTATAAAATTTCAACATAACAGCAACAAAATCAAATTTCTGAATGAGCAATTAATAAATTTTGAAAACAAAGTGATCAACTGTTTCCTAAAACCCTTTCAGGCTTGATGTAAGCTTAATAATCTCTATCTCTTCATCTCAATCCCTTGTTTTTAATTTTTGAAAAATTTGCTTATGATGGCTGTGGTTGTCTTTCATTCTTTCACTCTTCACCGTAGAACCTTCCCCACTACCACAGCTTAAGGATTTTTGGCACTGGTGCGTTACATGGTCACTTCTAAAAAGCCAAGTTTGATTAATGCTAATGAAATAAAATAAGATGAATATATAATAGTTTAGAAAAAAATTTGGGCTATATATATTCACATTAGGGGGGGGGGGGGGGTAACGCAAAGCATATATTAAAAACGTAACCTAACCTAACCAAGGTACAGCCCCCCCCCTAAATCCCAAAAAACAACAATTTAAATATCATAAACGCAATGGAAACTACTCTTTGAATCCATTTCTGAATAGCGGTCTCTTGAAAATAACCAGTCTGGCGGGTTTCGTCTGTCGTTAGTATATTTAACCCTCGTGTCAATTTAAACCAAATTTCAACCTTTTCTTAAGGTGCGTCGACAGTACCGCGTGGATCGCTTGGGACCAAGCAGAAGAGGGGAGAGAACCTGCCGGAAGCACCGTATAGGTACCTGCCGGTTTTAATTAGCCTTAAATTGCAGGGGACAGGTGAGCAGATCTCGAAGCTTCCTTTGGTCCCGGCGATCTCTGTGCGGCTATTCAACCTTGTTTCTGACTAAGTGAGATACCTGCTGTATGTTTGTTTGCTACATAAAATGTGGAGCCAGCAGCTTGTATGGTCTCCAGTCTTAAACTTTTTATACCGTACCCGGGCTGTGGGGAATGTTCTCGCCGATACTGCGAAAACTGGTGCAGACTTTTTTTTAGCACGGATTCGGTAATGGAAGCAAAGAAAATATTGTGGAATTTTGCAAACTGCCCGAATCGCCCAAGTGACCGACAGAAAGCTGCAGATAACTGTCTGGACATGCTAAAAAAATTTGAAAAGTGTGATGAAAAGCAGATACCCCTACCCCGTTTCGTGCTGTACGAGCCTGACGAAGTACCAGTTATCGCAGGAGAATCAAGTGCTACACTTACTCGTAAAGTTAACGAACTATGTGTCAAATTCGATAATTACGTTCTGCCGAAGCGCGACCCGCTGCCTTCTTTGTCTCAAGCCCCCACACAATCATCCAAACCCTCTTTTGCCGTTATATTAAAGAATCCACCTAAAACACTGAATGACCCCAAGGACCGCAAAATTTTTATTGATAACTTGTGGGGTGACTCGAAGTCAGCGATAACTGAGCTTAGACTGGGAAAAGATACTTGGTGCATCGTCGTAAGTGATAAAAATGAAGCTACTGCTGTACCTGATGCTATTAAATCTAGGGAACAATCGCTAAGCTTACAGCTGAAAGTTCCATCGTATTGTGGAATTGCCCGTTTCGTTCCTGACACTGTTACTGACGGTCAGTTGCATAACTTGATAACTAACTGTACCGAAGTCTCCCGTATCGGCAAAACTAGGTCCTACAAGCTTCGGTTCTCTCGCCAAGAAGACTCATTAGCAGCAATTTCCTCGTCAAGAATAATCGAGTACGAGCGAATCCGCATTGATAAGTTTCACCCTCTCCCTCCTCGCTGCTACTACTGCCAATCTTACGGACATCTTGTCCAGCACTATAAAACTCTTAATCGCTGTTCGCGCAGTGCGAAGATAGGACACTTGAAGAAGCTGGAAACCACCTGTCAAAATTAAATGGAGAGTGCATTATGCAACCAAGCTGACTATCCTTGTTACAGCTACAAATGTCCTGTCACACAGAAACTTATGAATGCCCTAAAATGAGCACTGATCTACGAGTTACATCATGGAATATTAATGGAGGCGTCTCAGTGAAATTACCCATAATCCAAACTCTATGTAACACGAATGACGTTTTCTGTCTACAAGGTCACCTTCTCACTGCCGACAGTCTATGTTTGTTGATCAAGACTACTTCTACTGTCGTAATAAGTCGTGCCGCTAGACAATCCGGTGCTGGTCAGCCGAGTGGAGGTACTGCTATTCTTTCTAAAACGTTCTCATGCCCGAACACTTTCGTGACAGTGATTATTTTGCGGCAGTCAAAATTCAGAATTATGTGGTGGTCTCAGTGTATTTACCCACCGATTACCGTAATGCTACATCACACAGACAATTTGATCAAGAATGCCGCCAAGTCAGTTCCCTCGTGTCTAATTGTGAAGTGAAAAACCTAGCAGTAATCTTTGCTGGTGATATGAACAGTAACCTTTTTGACGACAGTAGCAGTTGTGCTAATATTCTGAATAGTATGTGCCCTCGGCTCTTGGTGGTCGAGAATAACCAATGTTTCACATATATCCATTACTCTGGCAGTACCTCTTCTCTTGACTTCTTCATGTGTTCCCCGAACGTAAAACCAGACTCAGGATCCTCACTTATCTCCATTCTCCAAGTCTCGGACCATATGCCTATCAGTAATGTATTACCTGTTCAACTTACTGTACCGAGTGGTCCAAGTCCAGACAATGATAGTAAATGGCATGAAACCCCTGACTGGGCTCCTGCAGATATATTTATGTTCCGGGCTGTTAGTGATTCTATTTCTAAAAAGATCAAAGTGCCGTTTCATCTACTTTTCCAAAAGAAACTATTAACCTTTGCAGAGAAGCAAATATTGCTGAATATTTACTCTGCAGAGATCGTTCACGCTCTACGCTCTGCCGAGCGTGCTAGTTTACCCACACGAAGAGTACGTCTTGGAACTGAGAAGCATGGTTGGTCAGGTAACCCTGGCTTCGTTAATACTTGTGCTAAATCGATGGTTTGGTTTCTAGAAGGAATGTGATATCTCACGACAAAGTTTGGTGAATGAAATTTGTCTAAAAACAAAGTGATATTTTGCAAAAGTACTTAGGCAACACCATGCTAAATCAGTAGCTGAACTATCAAGTAAAGCCACAAGTAAAACCAATTTCGTGTGGAAACTGCTCAAAAGAGATAATTCAAAAGCCAATAATGCTTTCAAAATTAACAGTGACCAGTGTTATGGTTACTTTAAAAGTGAATTTTCCGAGGATGATCCATCATTGTCAAACCATGAAACATATGAAAGGGAGCTTGATGGTTGCTTAGGCCAATCAACTGATGAGATCAGTTTTATTGTTACTCGATCTGCGGTTACTGAGTGCATTTCTAAGCTACAAAAGACAACTTCTTGTGGTGTTGATGGCCTCTGTTCAGAGCATCTAAGATGTGGGTCCTTTCTCCTGATTGAGCATCTGACCTTACTCTTTCAGATGATATTCTGTAGTGGTATAGTTCCTGATTTGTTTAATACTGGTGTAATAACCCCGGTATTAAAAGGGGAAAGCCCAAAGACCACTTTTCCTCTTTGAGACCAATTACGATGTCGCCAATTTTGTGCAATGTTTTTTAGTTACTAATTATTGACGAGACACCTGATATGTGTTATACACCGGATAACCAATTCGGCTTCAAGAAAGGAGTAGGCCGTGACCATGCTCACCATTTGTTTGCTAATTTACTTCTACATACTCATGAAAAAAATGAAGTATTATATTTTACCGAGTTAGACGTATCTAGAGCTTTTGACACGGGTATACATCCACATATCTTATTGACTGCTTATAAGCACTGAGTTAATAGTTCTGTCATTAAATCGATATGGTATATGTATAAAAAGATAAATGCCAAAGTTAAGGTTACCATCTCATCTGGTACGGTGGAACTCACTGCTACAATTCCATTAAAAAAGGGCATTAGACAGGGCACTGTTACTTCTCCTCCCCCTGTTTAATAATACTACCGTTGTGCCACAACAAAAAGTTCATACCACGTGTATATTTGATGGTATTGATATTTCACTAGATAACTATGCTGATAACATCCTGGACATTAATAGAATAGTATTTGTAATTGAGGAAAATTTTGGAATTCTCGATAGGGATCGTAAACGCATTAGTTTTCGATTTAATGTGAGTAAGACTGAGTTCCTGGGTTACAATTACCCCTTAGATTGTTCAAAAAAGATTGGGTTGGCTGAAATTTTTATGAAAGCTCAAGATACAATTGCGTTTCTTAGTGTACCGATTTGGTCAAATCTTTGCGCCACGCGTCAACTTTTGAAAGGTTTTTTCGCCAGAAAAGCTAGGAATACGTATGGTTTACTAATTGCATTAAAGTTTAAATTTAACCGCCGTATCTTAGCTAGCGTTTATAATGCATTTGCTGTTCCGCATCTACTTGCCCTTGCACCATTTTGGTCTCTTCTTACTACTACTACTACTAACAACTCACCGCTATTATGTTTACTATATTTATATGTTATATAGATTATGTTTACTATAACATAATCAATAAGGTTTGCCGTCTTACCATCACGCGAATACCATGTTAACTTAGGAGCCATTTTATGACCAAACACCGTATTGGTTATAACTAGATTGTTATACCTACAAAATTGCAAAAGTCTGTATCCATTACTGTTTTTTTTCCTACACCAAATTTACCTAGGCTTGGATACCATCTATCCCTATTTCTACAAACCTGGGCGTTATTAGGGATATACGGAAGTGTTTCTACAAGTATGCGAAATATTTGCTAAGGCTGCCTCTCTGGATTAATAACAGCTCGGTGTCCTCGCGGTATGGAGTTGCTAGCCAGCGTCCGTGGTGAAAAAAAGAAATGAGATACATCGGAGACAGGCTATTGGTGAAAACACCTCTGAAATTGTCCGTCTTTGATGATAGGTTTGTTCTTACATATAATTGCCCCTATTTGGGATTTTTTTCTTCTTCTTGTCTGTTCTTCTCTGTTTTGGTTCTGTTTGTATTTGTCAGATTTTATTTGTTTTTTTTCCATTTTCTTTCTTTATACTCCATCAGTGTTATATTTTACATTTATGATGGGCAATGAATTTATACATACATACATATAAAAGCGACCATATAACGCAACAGTATCGGTTTTTCTTATTGTGGAATCTTACTGAGCAAATTTTGTCCGTAAAGTAGGCAGCACTAAGTAGACTTAAACTCTACATCATGGCCATACCCAGGGAGGGGGTGGGGGTTTTCAATCTCACCCCCTTAATTTTTTTGCCCGACTTGTAAAAACGTAACAAAAATGCATAAGCAAATTAGTAAATTTTTCGCAGTTCATATTATTGACCAACAAATAAAGTGAACATATCACTTGATGCCTTTTTTTTTATCCTTTTTACAAATATAATAATCGCTTCTATCGGAAATTCAAATTTACCTACCTCCACCCCCCTAATGTGCAAGTATATACATTGAATTGTTACTACATAAAGAAGTTATCAATGATAGTTACGTTATTGAAGTTGTTAAAACATATCAGTACTTAATAAATAAGTTGTTCAAGAGTAACATATTCCAAAAATACTTATTTATAACAATCCAAACCTTGTTTATTAGGTAGCTCAAATATAAAACGTTTTCCTGCCGTTTCAAGTTTTTCGAATGCCGTCGATAAAAATAGCGCTGAATTTTGCACATTAGGGGGGTGGGGTGGGTAAATTTGAATTTCCGATAGAAGCTATTATTATATTCGTAAAGAGCTCTAAAAAAAAGGCATCGAGTGGTATGTTCACTTTATTTGTAAGTCATAACAGGAACTGCAAAAAATTTACCAGCAAATTTTTGGTGAGCTTTTTAGGTTTTTTGTAACCCCCTCCCCTTGAGCAAAATACTGGATACGGTCTTTATCTATATATTAATTTATGTTGCGTAAATTCATGCCACTGTGTGGAAAAGTAAACATAGTAGCAGCCGAATGAAATTGCTGCATGACAAACTGATAAATTTTGAAAGCAAATTCTCTCTTATTTCTAATTATTAGCCTATTTGAAAGCAAATTCTCTCTTATTTCTAATTTCAAATTCTCTCTAAATTCTACTTATTTCTCTTAAAATATCATTCACACCGCCTTTTCACCACATGCCATCCTTCTGCAATGACCATAAGATCTTCATCAAATCTTGATCCTTCATCTCCATTTCACATTTTTGAATAGTTTGCTAATGATGACTGTAATGACCTTAAACGACGATCCTGCTTAATTTATGAGTTTATACACTGGCCTAGTCCAAAAGGACTTATTTAAGTGTAAAAGTGTATACCTAACGTAATGTAACCTAACCCAAGGCCCTACCCAGAGGGGGGTTAGGGGGGTTTGAACCCCTCACGAAATGTATTTTTGACTCGTAAAAACGTAACAAAAATAGATATAAATAACTTTTGTATGCGTTTTTTTGTGTACCCCCCCCCCCAAAAAAAAGAAATCCTTGAGTAAAACCCCCTCCGAAAAAAAATTCTGGGTATGGCCTTGACTTAACCCCTAAGTTTAGAGAATTACCTAGGTTGTGTGAAAGCTGCTTAATAAAGCATAAATTTCCAAACTTCATTGTTCTGAAGTAGCACCTTAAATCACCTATAAAAATCCTTCTAATTAGTGTTTACTCCTAAAATAAATGCTTTCAACTCCAAAAGTAAAAGCTTTCATTTCCCAAGCTATAGATTTCAATTCCCACAGTCAATGCTGTCAATTTCCCAAAGTATCACTATTAAGGTCCTCGAGCATCTTCATCCTCTCCCCTTCCGTTCTGCAGTCTCTAACAGCAACATGTTTAAACCTCTGTAGAAGAGAGAAAAGGGACATAGTCTCGTTGCTCATAGCTTTCAGTGGATCCAGAAGTTCTAAAGATGTAAGAACAGGGTCATCCAGTCTTATCCTAGAACGGATCTGCTTAGCAAGTTCAATAAGATAAGCAAGGCAGGCTTTTCGAATAGCTTGCACCCAGTGACGTCGATCTTCCACTGACAGGCTTTCAAGGTGCAACTCGGTATTCATCTCAAGTTTAACATTTTCAAGCTTCACAAATTTTTCAGGACTGCTCTTGTTCAGGGAAGTAAAGTTACCTTTGAGCTTCTCAGGACGAAGGAAACACTGCAGAGTAGACAAGTAAAGTATCGATTCTCAAAGTTAATGCTTTTTACTTCCGAAATTAATGCTTTCAATTCCAAAAATTAACACTTTTGATTCCCTAAGTTAATGCATTCATTTCTTAAAACTATTGATTATTTTGTTTCAGTTAACGACTTAAATTCTCAAAGTTAATGCTTTTAGTTTTCAAATTAATGGTTATATTACCATAATTCATACTTTAGATTCCCAAAGCTAATCCTATCGATTTCCTAAGCTAATGCATTGAAAGTCAATTGATTAAATTAAAATTTCTTTACTTTCAGTTAAAGCTCTAGAAGCCTAAGTAATTTACTAAGTAAATTACTGTAAAGGCCAAATTGCTTTCGCTTTTACAGAGGTTCTGAAATTTTTTACATGGCAGGGCCGTACCTATTTTTTTTTTTGGGGGGGGGGGGGGGGTTACAAAATAAGTTTTTTCGGGGGGGGGGGGAGGTTACAAAAAATAACTTTAAAAACGCATCAAAAATTTGTTTATGCTCATTTTGTTATTTTTTACGATTTGGAAAATATTTCGCGGGGTGGGGGGTCAAACCCCTCTTGAGCTCATGGCATATATAGGCACTAAGAGTTTCTAAATGCTGAATAGTACTTATGCTAAATTTTTTATTTTTTAAATTAGCTTATTAATTAAATTATATTAACTTAAAATTGCAACTATATAGTTACAGATCCAGGTAATGTATGCTTGTAGATCTAATCATTGAGTTTTTAAAGACTTGTAACAAAGGACGTGTCCAAGATTTTCCTTTCAAGAAAGGAGGGGGGGGGTATTTTTCTCTTCCATTATAAAAGGGCCTTCTCCATAGAAAGTTCTTTGATTCAACGTTTCTTTGATTCAAACAGTTTTTTACCGTTCAATAAATGCAATATGTTACAATATTTTGTTGCGATAAAACTGCAAATGTTGCAATATCTTATCGATTGCAAGGATTAATATTTAACTCTAATTAATATTAACAGAAACATATTGAAAATTCCATTGTCCTAGGATATCGTTACTTAAAATTGACATTAAATAGACTGAATTCACTTGAATAATGAACCATCCAAGCATAGAAACAGAAGAGAGAGAGAGTGAGAGAGAGAGAGAGAGAGAGAGAGAGAGAGAGAGAGAGAGAGAGAGAGAGAGAGAGAGAGAGAGAGAGAGAGAAGGAGGGAGAAGGACTGCTAACAACATGAATTTCCGTTATATATTGTCTACATATGCACTGAAGCTTAAAAAGTGAAAACTAACTTTCATTATATTGATTAGACAAATTCAATCAGCATTTATTTTATTGAACTAGAAAAACAAAGGTTCACTTCGCCGTACATCAAGGCACACAATAGTTTACCTAATTTACATCTCATGTTTTGGAGCTTCTTGCCTCTACTGCCAAAGTAGACATAAAAAGTATTTTCTCTCTATTTACTTTCTTTCCCTTATAAGTGTTATAAAGACGGCCAATCTTGTATTTGACCAGGAAAAAAAAAACACTTAAAAAAATAATTATTTGAACAGAAAAATTATGTAAAATTGCTAATAAACCTACCTGATTTACTTTTTTTTTGCCAGTAAACGTAACTAGACGTAAACGTAACCAAACTAGACATAAACTTAAACAAGACGTAAGCGTTCTCTCTCTTTTTTAGTTTTTTTTTTTCTCAAAAAATGTACTTAAGAGAGTCAATCAACTTTGTATTTGAACAAGAGAAAAAATATTTCAGTTAGAAATTATGTATAATTGCTAATATACAGGTCTAAAAAAATTGCCTGTAATTTCCAAAAATGCCAAAAATTACCAAAATTTTGCAACTTTCAGTTAAAAAAGTATGTAAAGTTGCTAATAAACCAGAGAGATCTTGAGTGGTTCAACATGTAGGTTTTTGGCTTCATGCCAAAGGTTCACGGTCTTTAGTTATACAGTAGTTGACCGTGTGCTTTGAACTAATTTCAAGGGGAATCCCCACCCAACTCAACATGCGCATAAGCAAATGATAATACCAACTATAATTAAAAAACATAAGAAAAATAATTATAAAACAAATAAAATGATAATTTTCTTACAAATTAATAATTAATAAAAATAATGTCTTGTCTAATTACTATAGTCTAAATTTAAGTCATTCAAGAACCAATAAACCGCGTGTTTAAATAAGATGGTAGATAATTCAAAGTGAAGAATTCCTAATTTTTTATTAAATTTTAGAATATCTCTTACATTTAACTTATTGCATGTTAATTTCCTACAAATTGATTCCACTGTAAATTCATTTCCTGCAAATAAATTCCACCCAAAACCTCAGGAGTCTTCTGCTTTTTCTTATTTTGTGTTTTCAATATATACCATTTCTACATTCCTATTTCCATATGTTAATTTACATACGGTTCTTATATACGTGTTTCATGAAACGTATTTCATATGTTTTTTCCACGTTTTCCAAGTAATTCAACTATTGTTTATTTTCAATGAAAGTTGTGTCCCCCCAAACAATCACCCCCCCCCCTCTAAAAGCTTCCTGTATTCGTATCCAATCCAGCAGGAATACAAAGAGCCTTGGGCCCCTCCCTGAATCTAAAAAATGCTAAGATTTCCTTAATTTTTAATATAATTAGCCTTTTTTTAATCTTAGAAAATGTGAGAAAAGTAAAAGAAACTTACTTAAGTTTAAGAGGTTCATCCAGAGATCTTTATTTTTTAGACATTTATTTATTTTAAACATTTTTTAATACACTTAATTTAGAGATTTCCTAAACAAAACAAAGAAAAAATATAAATCCATTGTTAAGCTTTATTTCTCTGGTCGAAAAAATTTTTAAACTGAAGAAAGTTCAACGCTAAAATAATTTAGAAGGTAACTAAATGAAACTTGCAGAATTGATTCATTCTCTGGTGGAAAAAGTATTAAACTTTTTGAATTAACATATTTTTAAGCACATTTTAATATGAAGAGATTTTAAGTACATTTCATTCTATCAGTAAATTAATTATAATCGGTTTTTATAAATGTATTATATAATAATTTATTATAGATGTTAATTGAACATTGCTTAAATTATAATAAATATTGTGCTATGACACTATTTATTATAATTGCCTTTAGATTCACGATTTAGTAGCCATTATTTTTTTATTTATTTAACTCAATTGCTCAATGAACAACTATAATTCTATCAATTATTTCGGGCATGCAAAATATAAATTAGACAATTATTTAGATGTAAAAAAAAGTGCAAAAGCTAAAAAAAATCCAAAGCAACTATGTGTAATTTACATTTGATTTTGGTATTCATTGATGTTCATTGAAGCAAATAACAGGCATCTAATTTTCATAAAATGTGTTACTTCGATTTGATATTTATATTCGATGGCGAAATTATTTATGTAGAATTGATAAATTTTCGGAAAATTTTGAGCGTCCATATATAAACTAGTATTTCTTAAATTATTAAGTCACATTACCGCTATATAAGCCAAAAATAATTTTCTTTGGTAAATCTATTGTTTTGTCAGCGTATATTTTTTTTTCAGTTGTTGCTTATATTGATTTTGTTGATGTTGTATCCCCCTTGTAGTAGGCTATCGTAGTAGGCTAGAGTAGGCTATCGTATTTCAAATCTGTATTTATTGGGGAATAATCTTACTTACTTAATTAATAAAATTAATGAAAATTGCACGAGTGGTACATCCTCTGCTGGATTTTTAGATTTTTTTTTAGAATATTTAAGTACATCTTAATATGAAGATATTTTAAGAACATTAAATAATTTCATAAAATTTTACTGCAGTTGGCTTCTAAAGAGAATGTACGATTTAGTAGCCATTATTTGTTTTTCTTTTGATGCATTAAGCCTATAGAGAGTATACACAATACAAATTAGGGAATTAGTTAGGCTTACAAGAAAGTGCCAAAAAAGTAATAAAATAAATAAAATTTGCACAACTGGTTCATCCTCTGCTGGATTTTGTGTGTTTGAATATTTATTTAAGTACATTTTAATATGCACATATTTTAAGTACATTTTGTAATGTCATTACAATTTATTACAGCTGGCTTCTAAAAATTATGTATGGTTTATTACCCATTATATTTTTTTATTTGATGTAAATACATCAAATAAAAAAAATTGATAGAAAAATGGTAAAAAATCAAATAAAAAAAATACATCAAGTAAAAAAAATGATGTATAGGTTTTTTATTTGATGATTATTTAGGGACTGTAGAATACGAATTAGTGAATTATTTCGGGGCGTGAGAGGGTGCAAAATATTAAAAATTAATCCAAATTCATAAAGATAAATGTAACTTAATCCTCTGCTGAGTAATTTATTTTTTAGAATTTTGAGTATGATTTTAAGTACATTTTAATACAAAGCTATTTAACGGGCACTTCATTATATTAGCACAATTTATCAGAATTGGGTTCCAAAAATGATGTCTCATTCAGTTTTTTTTTAATTAATTTTTCATTTCATCGATATTTTTTTCGTTTTGATGTAATAATTCTATTAATTATTCAGGGAGTGCAAAATACGAATTAGGAATTATTTAGGGGCGTAAGAGGGTGCAAAATATTAAAAATTAATCCGAATTCATAAAGATAAATGACACTTACATCCTCTGCTGGGTAATTTATTTTTCGTTTTGTTGTTCGTTTCGTTGGTAATATTTTTTTCGTTTTGATGTAATAATCCTATTGATTATTCAGGGAACATAAAATAAAATTACGCAATTATTTAGGGGTTTAAGTGAGTGGAAAAACTAAAAAAAACTGTTTTTAATTTTTTTTACTGTTATAAAAAAATATACAAAGCAGATTTTTTAGGCATCAAAGGGAGATTTCAAATTACAAAATTTCAATCAAACAGGACGGCAACTATAAGTAAAATTTTTTCGACTTTAAGAATAAAGGCCAAAAATTCTATTTTGAAATTCCATATTTAAAAGTTACAACAGCAGAGATGGCTCATTATTATATTGCCAAGAGAAATGCTGATTTATTGAGTAGGTATTTTCAAACACCAGACAGCTTTTCCATGACGTACAATTACCAGTTCAATAGGGACAAATCCTTTTATTTGACAGAGAAACAACAACAAAATTTCTGGATATTTCGGTCATATACATAGTGGCCGTCTTCAGCAGATAACCAGTCTGTCTGCAGAAGACAACCACTGTATATGTGACCAAAATATCCAGAGATTTTGTTGTTGTTTCACTGTCAAATTAAAGGATTTGTTCCTATTGAACTGTTAGTTGTACATGATTTATTCAGATGCCCTTTTTACGCTTAGCAGAGTAGTACGAGTATGCACAGATATAAAAAGAGAAGTGGCAAGTTTAAGAATGTAGGCTACAAATCCCAGTTAGACAAACATGCCACATAACACCTTAAAAATTACCACAGCTAAAATGAACCTAATTGTAGGAAACCTGGTTTATTAAGACACAGTTTTTCGTTAAGTACAGCAGTATATCATGGTGTGGAGGTAAGAGTTAAAAAAGAACTAAAGCTTCGATATTGCAAGAGACAGTAGTGCCCAAAAGCACCTCAATTCAACCTAAGAAGCGGAATGTGAATCTACAAAATAAATTAATGCTACAACCCTACAAGATTGTTAATTAGGATATTATACTACAATAGGTGACATTTAAATACTCGAATAAAAACAAATAATAAATTACATTATATGTTACTTAAAATAAATGCATACATTTTTAAAGAAAGAAAAGTGTTGAGAGGATAATCATCACAATAAGTACTCCAAAAAAAAAAAATTAAACGATTTACAAGAGAACTATCGGAACTAAATAAATTCCTAGACACATGTAAAAAATGGCACCATATCAATTATTAAATAATAGAGCTTCCAAAGCCTTGATCTTGCAACATTCTTCGCAACACTGACATCTCACTCAAAACACCACTAAGCGACTGTTGCATGCCACCAAGCGAGTGTTGGAGGGATCGAACCTGCAATAATTATTACAGTAATAATTAATGTAAATTGTAAAAATTAAATTAATTTAATTAACTCAACAAATTTATATTAATTAATTTACATAATTAAATAATTGATGTAGTAATTAAACCCACTTACACCCCAAAGAAGTGCTGGAAGGATCGAACCTGCAATAATCATTACAGTAATAATTAATCTAAATTTAAAAAATTAAATTAGTTTAGTTAATTCAATTAATTTGAATAATTAAATAATTAATGTAGTAATTAAAGCCCACTTATACCCCGAATAAGTATTGGGGGATAGAGACTGCAATAATCATAACAGTAATAATTAATGTAAATTATAAACATTAAATTAGTTTAAATAATTCAATGAACTTAAATTAATTAATTTAAACACTTAAATAATTAATGTAGTAATTAAACCCCACTTACGCCCCATAGAAGCGTTGGAGGTATCGAGCCTGCAATAATCATTTCAATAATAATTAATGAAAATTGTAAAAAATTAAATTAGTTCAATTAATTCAATCAATTTAAATTAATTAATTTAAATAGTTAAATAACTAATGTAGTACTTAAACCACTTACACCACAAAGAAGTTTTGGAGGGATCGAACTTGCAATGATCATTACAGTAATAATTAATCTAAATTTTAAAAATTAAATTAGTTTAATTAGTTCAATTAATTTAAATAATTAAATAATTAATGTAGTGATTAAAGCCCACTTACACACCGAAGAAGTATTTGGAGGATCAAGACTGCAATAATCATTACAGTAGTAATTAATGTAAATTATAAAAATTAAATTAGTTTAACTAATTCAGTCAATTTAAATTAATTAATTAAAAAATTAAATAATTATTGTAGTAATTAAACCTCACTTACACCCCGAAGAAGTGTTGGAGGGATTTAAACTGCAATAGTCATTACAGTAATAGTTAGGAGCAGGCAACAAATTTAAAAAAAAAAGAAACGTGAGTGAAAAATTAGAAAAAAGCTAAAGAATTATATGCTAAACAAATAAATAAAAATATGGTAATAAAAAAATAAGCTTAGCTAAAAGCATATGACGCCAAAAAATTTAAGAAGACACAGGCTTCCATTGAAGGTTCATTTCAACATGGCAACACTGACGGAAAAGTGATATTACCCTAAAAAATTCATAGCTTTGAAATGTTCAAAATAATTTTTTTAGTTTTCAGGTACGAATAGACCAAATATGGGACAGGGGACAAAACATATTTTATTTTAACGCCTTTGGTGCTTAAGGTCCAGTATTTCCACTGTCTCCAAGTTACCCCAGAGGAAAATTGGGCTCCATAAAATCTTCCCTGAAAATTAACACCAACGACTTTTTATTGGCGTTCGTCTATTTACGGTTGTTAAATTTCGGGGGAATGTAGGTAAGCCCTATTTTTTGAGGGGGAATCTAGGAAACTTCAAAAATCCGGAGATAATGTTTGTACTACCTAAGTCGTAAGATATGTGTTCTATCTGAAGTAGGCGATTTCACGACAAGCCTGCGGCTGTAACCAAGGCCGTATCCAGAGCGGGAGGGGGGAGGGGTAGGATGTTTGATCCCCCCGAAATGTTTGTCCGACTCGTCACAACGTAATAAAAATGAATATAAAGAAACTTTTATGCGTTTTTAAAGTCTTCTTTTTTGCAATCCCACCCTAGAAAACCCTGTTGAAAACTGTTGACTTTCGTTAATATATTGAAACCGTGTGAGAGTAGAACACTAAGAGTCTAAAAATTGTGCAGGGGCATAAACCTTAAGCAGGGCACATTCTTTAGCAACAATCTGTTGCTTTGTCGGCTCAGTCAATTGGTAATCTTCGTTCTTATTGTAACAATAATTGTGGCTTGTCTGTCCAATGCCACGTTTCATGCTCTGTTTTGCCACTGAGAAGCATCAAACTTACAGGGCATGCAGACGGTGGCCGGACTTTATCCCTCCGGAAAATACCCCCCCCCCACGGAAAATACCCCCCGTGGAAAATAAGGCTTTCGAAATTTGAGAATTTTATTTTTATTTTTATTTCTGTAGGGGGAAGGAATTTTGGTATTTCTGTATTATGCGCCACTCACTCAAGCTTACGCTGTGTAAAATTCGAGAACATACCCGTTTTTTCGTTAGTTTCTTCCGTTACTTTAGAAATAAATTTGGGCTATAGATTTGCATATTAAGAGGGGAGCTAAAGTATAGCGGGTCTGCATGCAAAATATGTTTGGTACAAGTATTTTGCAAATTAGATCGATAGATAGAGAAGTGTATTATAAAGCCAAACATAGAGTATTTATATACTATACTAATATATAAAGTATTGGGACAGTTTGAAGTCAGAAAACAATTCTTTTTAGGTATGGCTACTAAAAAATTATTTTGTTAAGTAAAAAAAAAATAATAATAAAAAAAAATCCAGCCTAAAGTAAATGTAATGTTTCGTTTATATGTTTTTGCGAAGTGTTAAGTGTTTTTTTTCAATGGCCAAATTTCCAAATAATAAGTACTATTAATAGGTTAATGCAGTGTTTCATTTAAGTGTTTTATGATGATCGCTGATCAAAGTTTATTTTATGTGTGCCTTTCATTTGTTATTTTACTTTGTTCATGGCCGTATATTTGGCTTTAAAGCACAATTCTCTATCAATCTATCTAATATGCAGAATAATTGTACACCACACATTTTGCATGCAGACCCGCTATACTTTACCCCCCCCCCCCCCTAATTTGCAAATCTTTAGCCAAAATTTATTTCTGAAGTAACAAAGAAACTAACAAAAAAACGGGTGAGTTCTCGAATATTACACAGCATAAACTTGTGTAAGTGGTACATAATATAGAAGTACCAAAATTCCACCCCCCTACGGATATAAATAAAAAAAAAACTCAAATAAAATTCTCAAATTTGGAAAGCCTTATTTTCCACGGGGGGGGGGGGTATTTAACGGGGGTATTTTCCGCGGGGGGGTAAAGTAACGAAGAAACTAACGAAAAAGACTGGTGTTATCGAATTTTACAGAGTAAACTTGAGTGAGTGGCGCATAACACACAAATACCAAAATTCCTTCCCCCTACGGAAAAAAAAAAAAAAAACTCAAATAAAATTCTCAAATTTGGAAAGCCTTATTTTCCACGGGGGGGGGGGGGTATTTAACGGGGGGGGGGGGCTTTTTCCGTGGGGGTATTTTCCAGAGGGGGGGGGTAATCACCGGGAGGGTAAACACCTAGAACCTTGCAGACAAGATTGGGTAGACCTCAATTATCTACAATTCTACATCATCTTAAAGTCACATATAATGATTCCTTTTGTTTTCACATAAATTATCTCGCTATGCCGGCATTACCAAGATTTTGTGGGGTTTCCATGGTTACCTAAGTAGAAGACTCACACTCGTCAGATAAATGAGTGGGTTGTCGTGTTATGAAGTTGAATCTCAAGGCCGTCGATCCCGATATGAAAGAGGATATAAAAGTTCTTTGAAGAAGGCGAAGCATTTTGTGTTTTGTGTCCTGTTTTAGTTTTTTTTTATTATATAATTGTTTTTTAACGACTGGATTAAAGCATTAGTACTGCTACTACTGACAACTCGCTGCAGCACCAAGCCACCTGAAGTCAACGCAGCAGCGCACGCTCTTCCTCCATCCCAATCTATTTAAAGTCTCCCCATTTACTAAAGCAGTTCCAATTTCTTTTAAATCCTTAAGTTACGACCTCTTCCCGCCACATTCAGGGATGAATGTGGCTCTTTGTTTGTCCCTAGATGGGTGGCTACGTTATACGCAAAACGCCATCTAGCCATCTCAATTTTTCTTTCATTATAGCTCA
The DNA here is from genome assembly GCF_049724085.1 of Artemia sp. Qi Xiang Cuo. Lineage (NCBI taxonomy): Eukaryota > Metazoa > Arthropoda > Branchiopoda > Anostraca > Artemiidae > Artemia > Artemia sp. Qi Xiang Cuo. The sequence continues at coordinate 5,938,363 of NC_142813.1, read as the reverse complement.
GAAAGTGGGATACAGCCACATTTTCCATAGAGCTTGGTAAAGTAATCGGCTACTTCGACGGTTTGAACTAAGATCATACCGTTATTTTTCGAACGGTTATTTTGATGTTAAAATAATGGTATGATAAGATAAAGGTTTAATCACAAAAGCGAAATTTATCACAATAAAAATGAAAAAATTGTCACCCAGGGAAAAACACATAAAAGAAAACAATGAATTACGAAAAAGAAATATAAAACACATAACAATTAATTAGAGCCTTCAATAATATCACAGAAGCCAAAGCTGAAAAAGAACTTTAAAAACAGTTTCGAAGCAATGATAATTACACAGTAAACCTTAGAAACACACCGTTTGAATACACGATACACGTGACAAAGACAATAAGAACAAAAAACGATACCAAAGGTGACAAACACGATTACATTGTCACTTTCATGTTTTCAAAATCTTTACAAGATAGTTTAGCCCTTCTAGCCAACGTTGGAAGGGTTCACTGCTTTAGATTAGAGCAGCTCCAAACCAATTTCAGCAAGGGTGTATTACACATCGAGTGATTATAATTAATGATGCTAAGAGGCGGGGCTTAGTAACGTTTTTCGGTGATTAATCATCATTAATTACGATTAATTTACGATAATAATTAAGTATGATTAATTACATGCCTAAAGCTCCAAAGCCCAAAGCCTTGTCTAGAACGTAATTAATGATGATTAATCACCGAAAAACGTCACTAAGCCCCGCCTCTTACCATCATTAATTAGAATCACACGACGTGGACTACATCCTTGCTGAAATCGGTTCCCGAAATCAGCTACGTGTGCCTAGCCCTTTACTGTTGATTTGGAGCTGCTCTAATCTAAAGCAGTGAAGTTCGAATTATATGACAACACAGATGACAAACACGATAAGAACAGAAACACTACACCGAATGTGAACACGAAACCAGAAACCAAATGTGAAAAACACTGCAAGATGTCATCCCTGAGTTTCCACAATTTTAACGAGATAATCTACCACTTCTAGCCAATGTTCGGACTATTAAAATAAAGATTTTTTTTTACTATTTTTAATAGAAATAATTACCTTTTTATCCGAAATTTTAATCATATGAAATTTATTTTATACATTGTCTTATTTTTAATTCAACTATTTACATTTCAAGTAAGTTACTGTTTAAACTTAACTATCGCCTTTGCAATAAGAGGGGAGCTTTTACCCCCCACAGCGCTCATACTGCACGTTTCATCTCATCCATATATATATATATATATATATATATATATATATATATATATATATATATATATATATATATATATATATATATATATATATATATATATATATATATATATATATATATATTTATATTTGTGTTATATATATATATATATATATATATATATATATATATATATATATATATATATATATATGTACATATATATATATATATATGTACATATATATATATATATATATATATATATATATATATATATATATATATATATATATATATATATATATATATATATATATATATATATATATATATATATATATATATATATATATAAATTTTGTAAATTTTGTATTCATATTTTGTAAAAATACAAAATTACTTCGTATTTTTGTAAATAGGGATTTGAAGGATCCTCAGACATGCTCAATTTGATGGTGTAATTTTCACGAAGAACACTAACCATTTCGGGGATGTTTCCCCACTTTTTTGAAATCCACCAATTTTTCTCGCGCTCGTAACTTTTGGTGGATAGTTTTAAACTTAATTTTTTTTATTATTTAGAGTCACCATAAAAAGCCGATTCTCCTGATGCATATTGTTATCAAAACTCCTTTTTTAGAGTTTCCGTTACTGTTAGCACGAGTCACTAAATACTTACAGTTCGTTACCACGAAATGCTTGATTCATGCTTGTTTGTTTAATTTTACATTACATGCATGCTTGATTGAGTTTGTTTAATTTTTTTCTGTTTACCGTGTGGAATTACTAAGAATAAAAGTATCTCCTCTTCAATCTTAAGAAAGATTTCTGCACAGATCTAGTACATGGTTTCCAGCTTCACTAATCAAACAAATGCTTTCTTGTTCAAATAAAGGATACAACTAGAGTATTGCAAAGATCCTAACCTGATCTTACCCACAATATACCTTTCAATAGATCTTTTAACAAGAAAATGAGTAGACTATTTAAATATTTATTTTTCCCATAAAAATGAGAGGGGCAAACAAGAAGTTATCCTTTCCCAGACTCCTTCCCAAGACGTATCCTTTCCAAGACTCTGTGTTGCTTCATCCTTTCCTGGACTCTCATTGGTACATTGATAATCAGAACGGATCTTAGGCTAAATCAGGCACGAAAGCAGTTTTTCCCGTCTAAGTGAGAGACAATCACTGAGATGATAAAAAAAAAAAAAAAAAAAAACAATGTATCATTCATGCAGAATCCCGGCTCTTATTGCCCAATTAATCTATTAGCCAACACCAAACCTTCCAGCCTTTTCTGTTGGTTTACTACTAACATACAAGGGCCGTATCCACAATTTTTGTCCGGGGGGGGGGGGCTAAAAAAAAAACCATTAAAAAAGGTTTCGTATATTTGTTTATATGCATTTTGATACGTTTTTACAAGACTGACAACACATTTCAGGGGGGTTCAAACCCTAGCCCTCCCCCTGTATACGGCCTTGTAACATAATAAAATGATTCTACCCCCCCCCCCCCAAAAAAAAAAATTAAGTATAAATAAATTTCAAATTTTACGTAAGAAATGGGGGAAAGTATCTCTCATATGCTACATTATCACTGAGTATAGTATTGCAAGGGATCAGATAAAACTCGATAATCTTTATTACATATTTAAGTTATATTACATATAAATATGTATATAATAGTTATATTTTATACATATTTAAGTTATATCTTTATTACATATTTAAGTTAAAAGGTACTAATGTAAGCATTGTACTAGTAAGGAAATAAATGCAATCGAAGTGACTTCAATGCTTTTATTTTCGAAAACTTTTTTCCGACCTTTCAAATGCATCTCTCTCTCAAAAGCCTGTCTTGATTGACATCATTTACCCTGACAGCAGCAGGGCAGGCTTCGACTGGACAGCCAATCGTAGCCGTCGGAATATTTGAAGGCTGTCCAGTTATATTGATTGTCCAATCATAGCCATCGGTTCAAAAATGATCTGTCTACAAAAAATGCTGCTGGAAGGGTAAATGATGTCAATCGAGACGAGGCTTAAGTCTAATCTCACGTTGCTCATGTGAGCAGTAAATGCCGGAAGAATATGTGAGCAAGGCCGTATCCAGGAGGGTAGTGGGTTTGACCCCCCCCCCTCTAAATGTTTGTCGACTCGTAAAAACGCAACAAAAATGAATATAAATACATTTTTGATTAGTTTTTTGAAGTTTTTTTTAACCACCCCCCCCAAAAAAACTCTTTGTAACCCTTCCCTCTAAGAAATCGTTTTTTAACCCCCCCCCCCCCACACACACACACAAAAATCTCCTGGATACGTCCCTGTATATGAGATTAAGGAAAAAGTTTGTACAAAGATGACATGAAAGACAATCAAACTGAAAGTCGTATAGCGATATAGCTCAACGTCGTTTACCATTTTTGGGTCTGGGTCAGGTAGTCAGGGTAGTTGCATTAGAAAGTCAACTAGAGTTACAATTCTTGGGGAACGTGAAGCGTTTCACTAACCTTTGATCGCTTAAACGTTTGATCGTTGGCAGGAGCAAAACTTTGGTTTTCATTTTTTATCATAAAGCAAACGCTGGCGGTCTCTCAAACTTTTAAATGTTATTTCCCAAGAATTAAAAATTTTTTTATTAAAAAGTAAAAAAATGAATAAAATATACTACTTTCCTTGAAGACGTTCTATAAACATGCTGTTTCTATTTAAAACAAACTATATTCTCTGTTTTATGACTTTTCATTCTATGTTTCCTGTTGATTCTCATCAATTACTTTACTGCTAAAATAGACTACATCATGTATACACGCTAATACAGTGCTACTTTGCCAAAAAAATTGAGTCCGACAATTTTTTGTCGGATTCATAACAACGTTCTAACAACGTTGATACGTTGTTAATAACAACGTTAATATATGTTAACGATAATAATAACAACGTATATAACAACGTTAATAATAACAAAGTATAATATAACAACGTTAATTAACAATGTTAATAACAAAGTTCTACGTTGTTATTATTATAAAAAAACATGTATAGACTGAGGCCTAGTTACTTTGCCTAAAGTCAGGTCATCTATCATTTGTTTCTGATGTAATTAATGGTAAGAATAATTCAATTTTATATTTATCATTGAGCATCTGCCACATAAACACATTAATATTAATTACGAAACCATGTTCTATTATTATACTCTATTAACATTTATAATCATTCTGTAACAAGTTACATGAAGAAACACTTCTATACCCTAAAATGCATCAGAAACAAATAAAATATAGATTAATTAGCATAAGGTGGTAACCCCTCACCCTCTGAAGATGAACATGCTTTACGAATCTCCCCCGTGATGGAGGAGAAATCCAACGGTAATACCCCTAAGAAGTCTGGTGACGTCTCAGCTTTAATGTATAATTTACCGATTAACATCTCTTTAATGTAGGTACCAGCACACGAAACTTTGAGCAAATCAAGATGACGCTACATTCTAATGACGCTACAAGTTTTAATGACGCTACAAATTTTAATGACCCTACAAATTTTAATGACCCTACAAATTTTAATGACGCTACAAATTTTAATAACACTACATTCTAATGACGCTACATTTTAATGACGTGGATTTTAATGGCGATACATTCTAATGACGCTACAAATTTTTATGACGCTATATTTTAATGACGTAAATTTTAAAGACGCTACATTTTAATGACGTAAAATTTATGACGCACATTCTAATGACGCTACAAATTTTAATGACGCTATATTTTAATGACGTAAATTTTAATGACGCTACAAAGCGGATGGTCAATGGAGATCAGTAGTGGCGTGCGCCACTAAAATTCATGTCCTTCTGTCCTCTTGGCTCAAATTACTTGCCATCTAATTTTCAAGTAGACTTGAGCCTTTTTGTCCAAAGGTCGGAGATGGGGAGTATGCCTCTAAAAAACATTATTCTCATGTCCCATCGGCCCAAGATACTTGATCCGTTAACTTCAAGTGGATAAGAAAAAAAATTGCTTATTTTGCTGCTGAAAATTTGTTGGAAAATGGTAGGGTAGTGGTGTTGTTGCAGGGCAACGGGTCAACTTGTTAAAGACTGACAATGATAGTATTTTTCCATTTGAAACGAGGTGCAAAATCCCTGAATTTTTGCCAAAACGTTTGCGAAAAACGAAGGCAACTTGAGGGCCAAGGAACCATTCTACGCCTGAATAGATTGAAAATTATTACCTGCCTTTTTTTAAACAATGTGCAACATTCCAACCCTTCTATTAAAAATTTGGCAGAAAGAGGGGCGACAGACTGAGTATGTTTCTCCAATAATACAGACTGGAAATACTTGCATGAATCCCGATGAAACAAAGAAGCATACCTACCGCTCAGATAAAAGTTGACATTGAGAGGGGGATTATTGTTGTTGTTGTTAGAAGAACCAAAGGCCCACTTTTTAGAGCTTCTCTTTATAAGCATCTCTCCAAATTATTACCATATTCATCAATCCAGCCCGAGGTTTACACTTTTCACAGAGGTTAGATGCTTACGGACTAGGGGGAAAAAGGACAAAAGGACTAAAGTGTTGCATTTGGTAACACAATAAAAGCAGAACAAACAAAGAATTGCTTTCATAAAAAAGCTTTCCTAATTGATAAGAACAGAAGTGAAAGCCATAAGTGAAAGCCCTTTACAATAAGAAGTGCTCTAAATTTGTCCCACTTCGTTTCATAGCAACAATGACTTAAGTCGACTTGAGTATAAACTTTTTAAGTCGACTTGAGTTCTTTTCATAAACAAATCCAGATCTGTATAACCAAGAATCTTTAAAAATTTTCGCACATTGGCAGCAATTACCTTAGAAAGAATGGCTCATAAAACTGGGAACTAATAGAAAAAGTGCTTTCGATTAGCAAAGCTTATCTAATTGATAAGAACGGAAAAGAAAGCCATGAACGACCACTTATCGAAAAATGAGACTAGGTAGAAACAAGTTTTTGCTTTCAAAATATTGAGAAATTAACGCTTAAATGAAGAATAAGCTCATTTCGTGTAAGGTCTCTAAAATACACAAGGAATTAAATATTAACAAATGGGCACATTTATTGAGATGACCTGACCCCCTATAGCCCCTGGGAGAAGGGCTGTAAATTATACAAGTTGCTTATTGTTTCATGTTTTATTACTGGAAAAGGTATATATTTTATCCTGGGTCTCAATAAGACTAAGGGTATTGTGGCGAAAATTTCATAGAATACTTAGAGGGGCGTTGAATTAAATCCAAAGACACTATGCGCATGCAGGTTGTCAGATGGACGTATCTGCAATATCAGGAACAGTGGAGGGTATCAAGTTGAAACTTTCCAGGCATGTTGAAGGGAATTTTGAAGTAACCAAAAGACACTATGTGCATCCAGATTGTCAAAAGGGCGCACCTGCAATATCTCAGGAAGATCTGAGGGTATTAGGCTGAAACTTTCTAGACATGGTGGATATAAAACTAAATCTAAAGACAGTACTTTCATCCAGGTTGTCTAAAGGGCTTATAACCAATATCTTGCTTATTTGGCATCTTGTCATTTTAATTTTTCAGCCTTTGACGTTGTTTTTTTTTTCAGAAACCATAATCGTATCTAAAAATGTTCTCCACGATGGAGGTTAACTTTCGGCATACTCCTAATGTTTTACAACAACGAGCTTACCATTTATAACTTTCCCTTTTTCATTATATTATATGCCAAGGGGTTAAGCGATCTTGTTCCTGATTGGAAAGGCCAATATGATTCATGATTCAGATGAATTATACCCTTCCGGGTTAATACTACTATTCATACAATGTTAATCATAACATGGAGATATCAGAAATTTTGCTTTATTTTTTTACCTGCATAACCCTCAATTTGGACGTTTCCCGCAAATTATCCTTCCATACCCATCTAAAGGCTAATTGGTCCTTATTTGGGTGGCGACAAACTGTCGCCATTTAAATACAACTTACCTCACTCTTCAGGGTCTCCACTTCCCCTCTAAGTGATAGAACCTCCTTTTGTAACTCATCAGGATTCGATGATAGAGCCACATTTTGACTAGCTGCTGCCACCAGAGGTCCACCGATCATTGGTGCGGATGGAAGTTTCCCACCCACTGATTTTTGAGGTTTTGAAACAGGTGGGCTTGGATGTGTAACCTTATTAGTAGAAACTGACGATGGTTTTATGGGTATATACGGTTTATCTGTAAGAATGGCAAATCATTATAAACATTGCTAAGTACAAGCCTATAAATAAGTATTTACTTCTCAATCAACACAATAAATTCGTTTTCAGTTTTATATACGACCTTTTTTAACTGAAAAATTGCCGTTTCAATTGCCAAACAATTCAGCCGAGTTAGTTCAAAGCACTTCAACTAATAGCTTTTACAGTCAAATTATACGAAAAAATAAAACAGAGTTGATCTATTAAACTTCTGAACATTCCAGAGAATGAACAGTTCAGTTGTTCTAGTCCACAACAGTTCAGCCGAGTTAGTTGAAGGCACTTCAACTAATTGATTTTGCAGTCGAATTACAACAAACAGAGTTAATCGAACAGAGTTAATGTTTTATAAATAAAACAAACAGAATTAATTGACTTAACATTTAAAGAGTTCAAAGAATGAACAGTTCAGTTATTTCAGTTATAAAACTGAAAAATTGCCGTTTTCAGTTTTATATACGACCTGATCAGTGCGATAAATGATAAATTACCAAACAAACACAACTTAGAAACAATAGGGAAATTCTTCTCTACAGGAAAACTTACATTAAAATGCCAACTAATAGACGGGTCATAATAATAATAAATTTATTATTATTGCTTCAGAAAAAAATATTATAAGAAATTATTATTATTTCTTCCATATTATTTCTTCAGAAAGAAAATCTTTTGAAAATTTTTTGTTTGAAAACCTGTCCACTGTCCATTTTTCTCAAGTTGTTAGATTAGAAAGGAATTTGTTTAGCCATAATTTTCGCTTGTCAAAGGAACGTCTCCATAAAAAAACTGGAAACCTTGAGAGATGCATCTTCAATGAGAAATCATATTTATTCTCCAAGATTCACACCTGGACCCGCTATTGTTAACCTCTCTTCTAGAACGTTTGAACCCCAGGAAATCAAAAATTTTTTATTCAACCAATTGACAATAGTATTGAACCCGTTACAAAAAAGACCTTTGAGGCTAGCTGCCAAAAAAGCAAGATTAGCTTTGAAAGCTTGTATTTAATTATTTTATTTTATTTCGTTTGAATGAATTTGTCATCTCGAATCATTATATATATATATATATATATATATATATATATATATATATATATATATATATATATATATATATATATATATATATATATATATATATATATATATATATATTTGGTGTTGTGCTGAAGACGGCTCTTGGACAAAGGGCCAAAATATTTGCTGAATTGAATTCCACTATCTTGAGAAAAATTTCCCTTTTGTTTCAAAGTTGCGTTTGTTTGTTATGGAAAGGCAGTGTGGTCTTCGTCACTATTTACAAATAGCCAAAAATGGTAACTCGACCTTTGTACAATTTTTGGGCTGGATTTCCATGTTAATCGATCTTCAAATCAAGAATAGGGGGTTTGACCTCCCCCATCCCGAATTTTTTGTCCGACTCATCAATATGTAACAAAAAACAAAAAAAGTTTAATGCGTTTTTTATAAAGTTATTTTTGCCCCTCCCCTCCCAAACAAAATACTGGATATGGCCTTGCGGGTATATCTTCAGTTTCATTTAGTATATTTTGGAAACTAAAACCAAATAGAAATTAGAAGCCAGGCTATAGCGTTGTAAGTTATGCGCTGGGGCATATATGGTTCTTATGAAAGGGATGCTCGTATAAACTTCAGAGAGGGCTCATTTGATTGGAAATTAAAAGTTCCAGTTCACTTTTTAATATTCAAAAGAGAACCGAGGGCAACTACCCCCCCCCCCCCCAACGCCTTCTATTTCTAAACCCATCTGACGACGATTTTTAGGCAGTAATCTTCTCAAAAAAAATAGTTAGAAGGTCGGGTAAAAAAAATTGTGGTGCCAAGATAACCCGACAGGGCCTGGGAATCGGGTGTATAAAGTATACCCTAGGTGCTATTATGGTTGATTCGGCAGGGATACTCGTATATACCTAATAGAGGACTCGTTTGATTGGAAATTGAAAGTTCTAGTTCACTTTTTAAGAGTCAAGAGATTTAAAGGCAACTAGCCACTCCCACGCCCTTTTTTCCCCAAACCCATCCGGTACAAATTTTTTGATAGCCAGTTTTTTTTAAATTTGTTCAAAAATTAGATAACAAAAACTCCGGTGTCAACACAACCCCCCAGGGCCCGGAGGGTAAGCGTTGTAAGTGTTGTTCTGGGGGCGTATATGGTTCTTATGAAAGGGATGCTCATATAAACTTCAGAGAGGGCTCATTTGATTGGGAATTGGAAGTTCGAGTTCACTTTTTAATAGTAAAAAAAGATCCAAGGGAACTAGCCCCCCCCCACGTCTTCTTTTTCCAAACCCATCTGATGAAAATTTTGAGATCGAGATTTTATTAAAAAAAATAGTTCAAAGGTCAGATAAGAAATACTCCGGTGTCAATACAACCCCCCAGGGCCCGGGGGAAGGCGTTCTAAGTTATGCCCTTAAGGCATGTATGGTTCTTATAAAAGGGATGCTTGTATAAACTTCATACAGGGCTCATTTGATCAGAAATTTAAAGTTCTAGTTCGCTTTTGAAGAGTCAAGAGATTTAAGGGCAACTAGCCATCCCCCCACGCTCTTTTTCCCCAAACCCATCTACTACAAATTTTGAGATAGCCAGTTTTTTTTTTAAATTGTTTAAAAATTAGACAACAATAACTCCGGTGTCGACAAAAACCCACAGGGCCCAGGGGGTAGGCGTTGTAAGTGTTGTCCTGGGGGTGTATATGGTTTTTATGAAAGGGATGCTCGTATAAACTTTATAGACGGCTCATTTGATTAGAAATTGAAACTTTTCATTCACTTTTTAAGAGTCAAAACATATCCGAGGGCAACTATCCCGCCCACACACCCTTTTTTCCCAAAGCCTATCCGATAAAATCTTTAAAATAGCCATTCCATTAAAAATAGCTCAAAGCTCATAGCTCATAGCTCATATATATCATAGCTCATAGCTCAAAGGTCAGATAATAAAAATTCTTCTGTCGACGCAACCCAACCAAGGCCCGAAGGCAGGCGTTGTAAGTAATGCTCTGTGGGCATATATGGTTTTTATAGAAGGGATGCTCGTATTAACTTCGGAGAGGGTTCATTTGATTGGAAATTGAAAGTTCTCGTTCACTATTTAAGAGTCAAAAGAGACCGGAGGGCAACTAGCCCCCCCCCCTCCACGCCCGAAATGCATGCGATAAAAATTTTGAGATAGATATTTTGTTAAAAATAGTTCAAAGTTCAGATATCAAAAACTCCGGTGTCAACACATCCCCCCAGGACCCGGATGTAGGCGTGGTAAGTTATGCCCTGGGGTATATGGTTGTTATAGAAGGGATGCTAGTATAAACTTCATAGAGAGCTCATTTGATTGAAAATTAAAGGTTATGTACAAAACAGTTCCGGGTTTGAATACCCCCCAGCTCTAGATAACAAGGTTGTAAATTATGCGAGCTATTAGTCTTTAACACCTAACGCTACTATGCAACGCGTGGTCGTATAAACTCTGGTGGAAGTTTATTCAACAAGAAAATAACCTTTATTATGCCCCTTTTCGGACTCGACCGTAATCAAAGATGCACACGCCCCCCCCTCTTTCGTCTTTCCCCCCCCCCCAAATGCATCTTATCAAAATTTTGAAATAGCCATTTTGTTCAAAATAGTACAAAATTCACGCTGTCAGAACATTGGGGTTCACATATCCTCCATAGCCTCCGGGCAAGGAGAAGAATCCATGTTAGTTTCCTATTAGTAGAAAATAAGTTTTTTGTGGAAGGGGAGGTTACACTAAGTCTGGAAGGTGCGCAGGTTATCGAAAACTGATACTTCTAGTTTTTTTTAAGAGTCAAAAGTGATCAATAGGCAACTAGCCCATACCCCACTGTATCCAAGAGCATCTCGTCAAAATTTTGAGATTGCCATTTCGTTCAAAAAAGTTCAAAGACCAAACAACTATGCTTCCGGGATTGAAGCCCCCACCCTTAACCCCTGGGAATTACTCTGAGTTACGGAACTTGCTTATTGTTACTTTGACACTTTATTTACTTCAATACTTGGATTTAGTGATTTATGTGGCAACTTCGATTTACGGTGCAAGGGCTGTAAGTTATGCAAGTTGCTTATTATAACTTTGATACTTTGTTTACTTTGATGCTTTCTTTACTTTGTTATTTTTTTACTTGGTATTGTTACTTTGATACTAGTTTTGATAATTTGATGAACATTTGATGTTGAAAAAAAAGTTTGATTTTGAAATAATGTTATATTAAAAACTTAAAACTTTTTGCAATCAAAAACGAACAAAAACTAATTAAAAAAACTTTTCGTAAAAGAAGTTTTAAAAAAGAAGAGTAAAGGCCATTTTAAACTTAGGCTCAGCAGATACAAATACCCATTAAAATTCAAACTCAAAAGGACCAGATATTAATATTAAAGATTAAATGAAACCCAAAACGAACAGAAATTAAATAAATAATCATAGCAAAAAAACATGCAACAAGTAATAATATAAAATGAATAAATAGATCTTAAAGCGAGTAATACTTAAATTGAATACGAAAATCAAGCTTAAAACGAAAACAAATATTTTGCTATTGAAGTATAAATAAAACTTAAAACGAACAGAAATTAAATAAACAATCAATGCAAACAAACATACAATAGATATTAATGATGATAAAATAAATGATGATAAAGTGAATGAATAAATAAATCTTAAAACGAGTGAAACTTAAACTGAATATGCAAATCAAGCTTGAAACGAACACAAATCAATACAAACAAGAGTTTGGGCATCGCCTCCTTCTCTCACTGTAAAAGTCTAAAACCTACTGCGTCATTGGAGCTTTACTGAAAAATATGTGCGTCTTGAACAGTCTTGGAAAGTATAAACAACATCAAATTGAATATTTGATCTATAATGATAATAATTATTGAAAGATCCATCAGTTCAAGACTTTATTTCACTGTAATTGTATTTGTATTTTCATTGCTGTAAGAACTGGAAAAAAAATATTTGTAATATAATTCGTTTTCAGTTAAGCGCCTAGGACGCAATAGGTTTTTGGTTTTTAGTTACAGTTAAGAAAGGGGGCAGTATCCAAACTCTTGTTTGGGGTGAAACGATTTTCGTCTTGAACAGTTTTAGAAAGAGCTAATAAAATAAATTGAATGTTTGATGTATAATGATATGAATTGCTGAAAGCCCAACAGTTTATAATTTCACTATAATTTTAATGTTTATTTTCAATATTAAGTACAAAAGAAAATATTGTAATAAAATTGGTTTTCAGTACAACTCCAATGACGCAAGTAGGTTTTAGACTTTTACAGTGAGAGAAGGAGGCGATACCCAAACTCTTCTTTGTAGTGATTTCTGTTTGTTTCAAGCTTGATTTGCATATTCAATTTAAGTTTCACTCGTTTTATGATTTATTTATTAATTTTCATTAATATCTATTGTATGTTTGTTTGCATTGATTCTTTATTTAATTTCTGTTCGTTTTAAGTTATTTATACTTCAATAGAAAATTTTTTTTTTCGTTTTAAGCTTGATTTACGTATTCAATTTAAGCATTACTCGCTTTAAGATATATTTATTCATTTATATTATTACGTGTTGTATGTTCTTTGCTATGATTGTTTATTTAATTTCTGTTCATTTTGGGTTTCATTTATTCTTTAATATTAATTTCTGGTCGTTTTGAGCTTGAATTTTAAAAGGTATTTGTGTCTGCTGAGCTTAAGTTTAAAATGGCCTTTACTTTTCTTTGAAAAACTTCTTTTGCGGAAAGATTTTTTTAATTAATATATAAAAATGGGCATAACTTTTTAATAAAACAACGGAAAAGCAACAACAACAGAAAACCTATTTTCACCGATATTACCAAAGTACAAACAAACAAACCAACGCAAAATAAAGTTAAATATAACACAAGTAAGAAAAGATAACACATATAAAGTAAAGTAAGAAAATATAAGAAAATATATAAAATATATTATAAGAAAATATAACACAAGTAAAGTAAGTAAGAATATTTCAGCTTCATGTCCGGAAAAAAAAAAACCCAGGGAGAACGGGAAAAAACGGCAAAAAAAAAAAAAAAAAAAAACAGACTAGCCTAAAATGAACAAAGCATAAAACAACACAAAACACAATGAACACAAAAACAAAACAAAAAAAAAATGAAAAGTGATGTCACTGCAATGTTTCTTCTTTTATTTCTACTGCATTAGTGGGTTTTTTCACGTTTCTTTATACACTTTGTGAATTTTAGGATAGTTTTTGCTGTTTTCTACATTTAGCCCCCCGATGCGAGGCAGAAATATTCAGACTTTTATTATTATTAGTGAAAAAATATTCTGGTTACTTTCTCATTGTAATATTGAAAAATTATACCCGTTTTTCTAAATTTTTATATTTCGACTTTATTTTTTATAATTTCGACTTTTATTTTATATTTTGGCTTTAAATTTTATTTTCGACAAAAAGTCACGGTAGCCTATGAAATTAGCTATGTGTATTTTGACACTTATGTTCTTTTCCGGCATGTTTTCCAAAATGTTTTATCTATATTCTACGACCTTGATAAAAAGAATAGCAAGACTATTTTGACCCCATTCTGAGGTCAAACCCCAACCCCAAGAAACAACCCCATGAACAGAAACGGATTTTTTTTGCTCTCTTGCAAAACCTGAATTTTTGCTACTTATCCTGTTACCGCACTGACAAAGCAATATTACTGTTTTATAGAATTGATCATTTCGATAAAAGTACAAATTCGCCTTATTTCACTTACAAGGAATTTAATATTATCGTTTCATAGAATTGATCATGCCGGAAAAAGTGCGAATTCACGTGTCATGCTGGAAACCCACTCTATTTACTATATTCTGACACAAGGTTCTTTTCCTCCGGGTTTCAGGTCCATTTGACAATTACCTATATGACCTTGAGAGAATGAGCATTTACACTATTTAGATCTTATTACAACCCCGAGAATTTATACCCAACCCCGGAATATTACAACCCCGAGAAAATATTACAGCCCCGACCAAAACAGAGTTTTGGTCTTTTGTAAAATTTGGGTTTTGTCCCCTTATTGTTAAAATAAAGCAATATTGTATTTCAATAGAAACTATAAGATTGCATTTTTAATAGAAAAAAGATAATAAAAACTTAAATGCAAAGTAAATAAAGATATGGAAAATTGCAAAAAAAAATCTTTGATATCTCCGTTGATAAATAACGTCCATGTTTTAAACTCTTATGGATACGCCATGAAAAGAAGTTCCTTTGACTCTATGCAATTCCTCGCTCAAATTCGGAAAAAATACGACAAAAATAAAATCATTCTTCTTTTCTTAATGTAAATCAATTACATTTTCCTTTACAACTTGGTTTAATTCACTTTTCATTTTTTTTTTGTTTCAATCGTTCTTTCCAGATACTTATCATTGAAAAATAAAATAAAATTGTAAAAAGAAAATACAAATCATCAAAACAATGGAAAGAAACACTCTTTGATGTTCCTTCCACTTTTTTTCCCAATTTACATTCAACCCAGAAATTGAATAGATAGTTAGAGAAACATAATCTAGGTTCTATTTTCAACGATAATTTCTCATAATGAACCTGGAACAAAGGAAAATCTCCCTTGATAAATACGATGGGGTTTACAGGATACTTAGTTGTTGTGGAAATCTTAAATAAGCAGAATTTCCCACAATATTGATTATAGAATTCAACAAAGCAAACGTTCAGTAGATTTGAAAGCTTTGTTTCCACCATTCTACTAAAGAGAAAAAGAGAGTTTACGAAACTATACTTCCGGGTTAAAAAGTATGCATTAATTCCATTGGTTTATTTTTGTAAGGTTTTTAAACAAGCCTTTCACATCGCTCCTTGTTTCTTGTGACTAAAATAGTCTTTAAAAAGATAGGCTTGTGACTATAATAGCTTTTAATAAGGGCTAACTATTCCTTCGGGTTAAACAGTGCTGAGCAACAAATTAGACAGACAAAGAGATAAAATTCCTGGAGCAATAAATTACTCTGTTCTTTTTAAAACCTGGTTGTTTCTTTGGTGACATTTTTTTAGCAATAACATTTTTTGACATTTGGCAATTTTATTACCCAATGCTTGAAGAAAATTTCAAGATATTCCAAATTTTTTTGGGAAATGGTAAAAAATTGCTTCGGGATATATATATAGCTGGGTGAAAAGTTAGACAGAAAAGGAGATAGAATTTCTGAGGAGATAAATTACTCCACCTTTTAAAACCTGATTGGTGCTTTGGCGAGATTTTTTCAGTAAAATTTTTTGCGACATTTGGCAATGTCATCACCAAATGCTTAAAGAAAATTTCGTGATATTTCAAGCCTTTCCCACAAAAATGCTAAAAATTGCTTCGACTTATATATAGCTAAGCGACAAATTAGACATACATAGAGATAGAATTTCTGGAGAGATAAATTACTCCACCTTTTAAAAGCTGATTTGTCCTTTGGCGAGATTTATTTTAGTAAATTTAGTTTTGACATTCGGCAATTCCATTATCAAATGCTTGAAGAACATTTCAAGATATTTTACGATTTTCCCGAAAAAAATTACAAAAAAAAATACTTCGGGGATATATAGCTAGGTGACAAATTAGACAGACAAGGAGATAGAATTTCTGGAGAGATAAATTACTCCACCTTTTAAAATCTGATGGGTCCTTTGGCGCGATTTTTTCTAAGTAAAATGTTTGTGACATTTGGCAATGTCATTACCAAATGCTCGAAGAAAATTTTCTCGATATTTCAATGTTTTCAATTTCTGAAGAGATATATTATTTCACCTTTGGCGAGATTGTTTAAGGTTAATTTTTTTTTGTGATATTTGGCAATGTTATTACCAAATGCTAAAAGAAAATTTCATGATATTTCAAGATTTTTCCAAAAAATAGTAAGAAAATGCTTCGAGTTATATATAGCTAAGAGATAAATTAGATAGAAAAGGAGATACAATTTCTGGAGAGATAAGTTACTCCTCCTTTAAAGCCACAAAGTTTTAGTAAAAAATTATTGAGACATTTAGCAATGGCATTACTAAATGCTTGAAGTAAATTTCAAGATATTTTACGATTTTCCCGAAAAAATGACAAAAAAAAAAGAAGCTTCGGGTATATATAGTTAGGCGAAAGATTAGACAGACAATGAGATAGAATTATCAGGAGAGATGAATTACTTCACCTTTCAAACCCTTATTGGTCCTTCGGCGAGATATTTTTAGTAAAACTTTTTGAGACATTTGGCAATGTCATTAAAAAATGGGAGCCCAAACCTAGTAAAAACAAAAATAGGAACTAATTTGAAAATTATTTTTTTCAAATTATTAATGAAAATTATTTTAAAAAACTATGAAAACTGTGAAAAATTATGAAAACTATTGAAAATTAAGTTAATTTAATCAATTACAAATTTTTCTTTTCAAAACAAAAAAATTCATTCAATTTTATCAGACAATAGTTAAAAGATTTTAAATCTGTTCTGATTGTAATAAATTTAGCCTTGGCTGTACGTAAGACTCTTAAATAAAAATATAGTTTCATAGTTTCATAAACAGTCATTTATAAACAGTTGACAAGTGAACATCTCGCTATATTCCGTTGTGCGCTGGCGTCATGCCAGTATTCTGGGATGGATTGCTGAACTATATTTCGCGATGCATTGACAGTGAGATTGAAATTGATAAGAAAAATGTGTGCGTTGTGGCTTGCGATTTTTACAAAAAAGGATCGATTTTGATCTCGAGAAAATGTTTAGATAAAGCTGGTGGTCAGATAAATGCCAATAAGGACGGTACAAAACGACTGCTATGTCGTTTTTCGAGAAAAGGATATTAGAGACGAGACGGTGATCTGCATGTATGCTCCTTCGGTGGTCCCCGAAGCCAGTTTTAAGGCACGTGCAGATTTGTTGCGCCGGCTGCTAAACATCGAACGCAAGTTGGAAGAAGTGCTGAACATAAAATTCGAAACACCAACGAACTCACCCGTGAAAGGTGGTGCATGTGCGAACAAGGAGATAGCGAACGTTTCTGAGAAGACTTTTCTCCGTTGTTGTGGCTAATCCACCTGAAGTATCGAATCTCGCGGAAAAAAGATAGTTGATTGAGAAGTGTGCATTAGCAATACTGATGTTTGTGTCAAGTCATCAAAAAGTCGTTGGCTGATCAATGTTTCCAACCGAGTTTCAGCTGAAAACATTGCAAAAAACCTGAAAAGCGACACTGTGACAACGAAAGTGACCGAGCCCGTCTCCATTGGCGTTGTGAAAGGGATACCTAGTTGTATAGCAGAAAAAGACTTAAAAACTGCCTCACCAGAATGCACAAAAGCTATCCGTATCGGAAGCTCGTCAACTTTCAAAATGTATTTTCCGACAGAAAGTGCCCTTTCCTCTGCAATCCGACTCGGTATTCGGATCGAATATGATTGCTTTCGGATAGAGAAATTCTTGTTTATTCCGAAACACTGCTACAATTGCCAACATCATGGACCGTGTCGTGAGCACGGTCCATAAGTCGTGAGCACAGTCGTGAGCAACCGTGTTCTGCCCCTATGAAATGTGCAAATTGTGGAAGTAAGAGACATTCCTCTTATAGCATCAAGTGTAAAAAACTAAACCAAGTTTCGAAATTTTAAAAAAATAGGAAGGGAGGGGGCTCATATGCCTCATTCATGCAGCAAATGGTGTTTACTTTAAAATCTTAGATGGCATCCGTCACAAAATGTTGAAGAACTGGAACTATCCAGAATCTTAAATTGTTTAGTCGAGGAAGAGCCAGGTCGCGCGCTCTTAATACAATAGGCACTAGTTACCACATTCGTTATCTACACGGAGAGAAAATAAAATAGTTTTGTCTGAAAAGATATTTTGGAAAATGTGCACATAATAAAACATTCAGACCTTCGCAACCTGTACTATATATTTCGATAAAAGTAATAAATTTCCTGGCTGACTCACCAACTCATCCGTTGTTACCCTTGCTGAAAGAGCAGTCTTCCTGATATCAAATTGATTTATGGTTTATGGTGAGACAATCAGAAAAGGTTTATGGTTTATGGTGAAAATAAGTTTTTAGTGCTCATGTTCTTTTTTTCTTTTTATATAGTACTCCGTCATTCCCCTTTTTGTAGACGGGTAAGAAATACATTATTATTATTATTATAATGTTATAAACAATTATTATTAATAATGTTATAAACAATACTATATAACAAATAATATTATGTCATTGCAGTATTATATACGGTAAATTAAAAAGAGTATACCTGCATGATGTCTGTGTGTGATTTTCATTTATTATATGAGTATTCCTTTGGTTTTTCATTTGTCTTTGTGAAGCGTTTGTATGTTGTTCTCTTTTTTTTATGTTATTTTGTGTGTGTTTTAATTTGTTTCATCTAGTTTTTATTTCCAATTTTCCATTTTTTTTTGTTACCTTTTTTTTCCTTTTCTGATTTTTCTTGTCGATAAGGGCTTCCGGAATGAAGCCAAAATATTCGGAAATTTTTTGGTATTCGCATAAAAAAGTATTTTTTCAAAGATTCACGATTTTTTATATTTTTATTTAAAAGTTTAATTCGTTTTTTTTCATTTAATTTTAAATATTCACCAGCTTCATGGACGAATAAATGAAAAAGAGAATGATAGAACCTTAAAAAAGAGAATGATAGAATCATTGAATAAAACCTAATATTCATTAGGAAGATGATCGCAAAAAAAAATCTTCTAGTTTTTGCATAGGAAATATTGGTTTACTGTATGATAAGGTAAATAGTAAGGTAATTTTGAAAAAACAGGAAAATGTAAAAAAAAAGGTGATTGCAAAAACAGGAAAAGAATACCTTCTGAGTTTTGCACAGGAAATGTTGATTTATTGTATCGTAAGATAAATGATAAGGTAATTTGTAAAAAGAGGAAAAAGTAAAAAGAGAAAAATGATCATAAAAACAGGAAAAAAAAAATACCTTCTCGTTTTTGCACAGGAAATGTTGGTTTATTGTGTGGTAAAGTAAACGGTAAGGTAATTTGTAAAAAGAGGAAAAGGTAAAAAGAAAAAGATGATCATAAAAACAGGAAAAAAAATACCTTCTAATTTATGCACAGGAAATGTTGGTTTATTGTATCGTAAGATAAATGATAAGGTAATTTATAAAAACAGGAAAAGGTAAAAAGAGGAAGGTGATCGTAAAAACAGAAAAAAAAATATCTTCTGGTTTTTGCACAGGAAATGTTGGTTTATTGTGTGGTAAGGTAAACGGTAAGGTAATTATTAAAAAGAGGACAATGCAAACAAAGGAGGGTGATTGCAAAAAGAGGAAAAGAATACCTTCTGATTTTTGCACAGGAAGTGTTGGTGTATTATATCGTAAGATAAATGGTAAGGTATTTTATAAAAACAGGAAAAGGTAAAATGAGAAAGGTGATCGTAAAAACAGATAAAAAAAAATATCTTCTGGTTTTTGCACAGGAAATGTTGGTTAGGTGAATGATTAGGTAATTTATAAAAACAGGAAAAGGTAAAAAGAGGAAGGTGATCGTAAAAACAAAAAAAAAATATCTTCTGGTTTTTGCAGAGGAAATGTTGGTTTATTGTGTGGTAAGGTAAACGGAAAGGTAATTTGCAAAAAGAGGAAAAAGGTAAAAAGAGAAAGATGATCATAAAAACAGAAAAAAAATATCTTCTGGTTTTTGCAGAGGAAATGTTGGTTTGTTGTGTGGTAAGTTAAACGGTAAGGTAATTTGCAAAAAGAGGAAAAAGGTAAAAAGAGAAACATCATCATAAAAAAAAAAAAAAATATCTTCTGATTTTTGCACAGGAAATGTTGGTTTATTGTATCGTAAGATAATAAATGGTTAGGTAATTTATAAAAACAAAAAAAAGGGAAAAAGAGAAAGTGATCGCAAAAACAGAAAAAAATACCTTCTGTTTTTTGCACAGGAACTGTTGGTTTAATGTCTGGTAAGGTAATTTTGAAAAAGATGAAAATGTAAAAAGAAGAAGGTAATCGCAAAAAGAGGAAAAAAATACCTTCTGCTTTTTGCACAGGAACTGTTGGTTTAGTAATTCCAGCCAGCTTTCCAACTGCATTATCGATGCCACTCTCTTCTTTTACTGCCATTTTTGAAATCCTATTTTCTTGCTTTTCAGAAAGCTCCTGAAAAGAAATAGATGAAATTTCTTAATTTTTCTTCGTTTTTGTTCTATTTTATGGAATTCCTGCGTGTAGCTACCATTGGGACAATTTACACTGTACGCAGGCTCATATCCAAAATTTTTCCGGGGTGGGGGGGGGGGGGTACAAAAGGATTTTTTCGAGGGGGTTTTAACACACAAAAGAATGCCAATTTTTTTTTTCATTTTGTTACGTTTTTACGAGTCGTAGAAACATTTTGGGGTGGGGATTCAATTCCTCTAGCCCCCCTCCCTGGATACGGCCTTGAATAGATAACTGACTATATGTATTTTTTATAAGGCAGGTTGTTAATAAATAAATAAATAAGTAAAATCTATAATTCTTTTTAAATGGCCAAAAGTGATTGATTCGTCCGGATCGTGCACAGGAGGGGGAAGGGGTATACTATTTTTATTAATAATTATTATTTATTTTTATTTTACTTTGGTTTATTTTATTTTGATGATATATTTTATTTATGTTTGATATTTTATTATTATTTATTTTGATTACTGAACCCAACCACATATTTTGACACGGGGGGTAGGGTGTTAGGGTGTTAGCAGTAAGGCCTGGGACCAAGAGGCATCTAATGTAAAAGAAAAGTTAAGGGACATGCTATCCCCTCCCCCCAATAGAATATGGGACAAGAAGTTTGTTTCTGATTGTCTCAAAACTTATATCCATAAGTCCTTGAATTTAGTGGACCCCAGTGGAGAAGGCTCAACTGGGGAAAAAATGTGTAGCTTTCTCTGAAAACAGGGCCCAACAAACGAACCGACAAGCGATAAAGCTTTTTTCAAACAGCTTGACAACGGACAACGGACAAAATTCTGGCTCAAGGGGATCCTAACGCAAAATGAAAAAAAAAAGGAAAAAAGAAAAACGCTGTTTCAGAAACAATTTTAGCTTATGGAAATGGGCCCCTGAATAGGGCTACTAGCCGAAACTATAAGGCTGTTAAATAGTTTTTAACCTTCATCCTTTTTTTTTTATCAAAAATATACTATAATATTGAAAAAATACAAAATCATTTTCTAATTCAAATTCAAGTCCCATTTATTTCCATAAATAACAATAACAAAAACAGTATCCCAAAGGGCTCTATGGCCCGTTATTTGGGAAACGACACAGAATAAATGACTAATATTAAAACTTGGCATAAACAATACTAAACAATGTCTAACTTATAAACCTATAAGGAAAAGGAGTCAACTCACCGACAAGGAGTCAACCACAAAAGGAGTCAACCACACGAAACATCGACCCTCCTATCACGAGAATAAATAAAAAAATTAAATTCTCTACATCATCGAGGATCCAATGCATCTTTTAAATTCTTCTTCTTTTCTTTCTTTTATCCATCGGTATTTGGTCCTCCTTTCTGCGTTTAATTTTCTTTTTCGATCTCTTAATAATAGGTTGGTGATACTTCACGTAATGGATAGAATGAAACCGGTTATTAAACCGGTTAACCTTCATTAAACCAGTTATTAAACCGGTTAACCTTCATTAAACCGGATTAAACCGGTTGACCTTCATTAAACCGGTTAACCTTCATTAAACCAGTTAACCTTCATTAAACCGGATTAAACCGGTTAACCTTCATTAAACCGGTTAACCTTCATTAAACTGGTTAACCTTCATTAAACCGGTTAACCTTCATTAAACCGGTTAACCTTCATTAAACGGGTTAACCTTCATTAAACCGGTTAACCTTCATTAAACCAGTTATTAAACCGGTTAACCTTCATAAAACCGGATTAAACCGGTTGACCTTCATTAAACCGGTTAACCTTCATTAAACCAGTTAACCTTCATTAAACCGGATTAAACCGGTTAACCTTCATTAAACCGGTTAACCTTCATTAAACGGGTTAACCTTCATTAAACCGGTTAACCTTCATTAAACCGGTTAACCTTCATTAAACGGGTTAACCTTCATTAAACCAGTTATTAAACCGGTTAACCTTCATTAAACCTGATTAAACCGGTTGACCTTCTTTAAACCGGTTAACCTTCATTAAACCAGTTAACCTTCATTAAACCGGATTAAACAGGTTAACCTTCATTAAACCGGTTAACCTTCATTAAACCGGTTGACCGTCATTAAACCGGTTAACCTTCATTAAACGGGTTAACCTTCATTAAACCGGTTAACCTTCATTAAACCAGTTATTAAACCGGTTAACCTTCATTAAACCGGATTAAACCGGTTGACCTTCTTTAAACCGGTTAACCTTCATTAAACCAGTTAACCTTCATTAAACCGGATTAAACAGGTTAACCTTCATTAAACAGGTTAACCTTCATTAAACGGGTTAACCTTCATTAAACCGGTTAACCTTCATTAAACCGGTTAACCTTCATTAAACGGGTTAACCTTCATTAAACCGGTTAACCTTCATTAAACCAGTTATTAAACCGGTTAACCTTCATTAAACCGGATTAAACCGGTTGACCTTCTTTAAACCGGTTAACCTTCATTAAACCAGTTAACCTTCATTAAACCGGATTAAACCGGTTAACCTTCATTAAACCGGTTAACCTTCATTAAACCGGTTAACCTTCATTAAACCGGTTAACCTTCATTAAACCGGATTAAACCGGTTAACCTTCATTAAACCGGTTAACCTTCATTAAACCGGATTAAACCGGTTAACCTTCATTAAAAAGTGAAAAAAAAGAAGAAAAGAAATACCTTTAGCCAAGGTGGAGTAACATTTTTCTCTTTTTGAGGCCTAATGAGGCCGTCATTTTCTTCTATGTTGTTATTAGTCTCTTCATTTGCTGCTGAGTAGCCATTAACCTTTGGTGGCGTTGTTTCCGTCGCTATGGTCACGTCCTTAAAATTATGAACGTATAGTTTGAATACCACTAATTCAGTGACAATTTTTTCGGATGAGGGGGGGGGGGTGGATTGGCTGGGTGAAAAAAAAACTTTACAAAAAGTATTAAAAATTTGTTTATGTGTACTTTTGTTATTTCTAAAACGTCGGACAAAATTTGGGGGGAGGGAAGGGCAAATCCAGTAAGTAGTAACCCTGCTCCTCCTTCCCCTAGATACTGCGCTTACGTTATGGATTCTATGTACACTCGTAAACAATTGGCAGAAAGATTTTTGTCAAAGAATTAAAACCAGTTTACATTTTACCCACAGAATGAACTCCGCAAAATTCGTAGGCTGAACTCCATTTTTTCTGGGGGGAGGGCATTTTTCGTTACAGCAGAAAAAATGGCGAATTATAAGAAGACAATAATAGGAGAGTTGAAAAAACTTCGAGATTTCAGAATATAACATTCAACTAGACATGGAACTTTTGCGAATTCTATTTAAAAAAAATCGACTGTCGTCAAGCATTTTATGCCAGAATATATTGTGGCGAGGACCACTATGTACCAAATACCGTATTTGGTATTCGGTACCGAATAGCGAATACGGGGACCACTATGAACCAATATATATATATTGAACCTTATTGAAAAATAGGGAAAAGAAAGAAAATTCACTCCAAGAAATTTTTTTTTACCAATATTAAACAGCATAGAACAGCCAGATGAGACGGTGATGAAGGGTCAACTTCATGGACGCTTCAGAAATAATTTCCTGTTGATGATGCCGCAGAGTACACATAATATCAGTAGCAAAAAACCGAGAAATTAATTTTCTATTCCGGTAAGAACGTGGCAAATTATATATACATAATTATATAATTATATACATATATATATATATATATATATATATATATATATATATATATATATATATATATATATATATATATATATATATTTCTTCTACATAATTAGGAGCAATCGAAGGAAATACAGAAAGGAACAGCTCATCTCCCACTCCCTGAAAAGCGATCCCCAGATCGAAAAAAGCTTGCTACATCTAGATAAATCGTTAATCCATTCTCAGGAGAGACTCGAATTGGACAAACAATACCGTCAATTAGTGTAAATTAGGACGGAGGAATGTATTTGACAAAAAAAAGGGGGGGGGGCAATTTTTTGCTTCTTAAAAGTACTAGAATAAAGCTATTTTTAATGAAAATACCAAAAAAGGGTATTTCTGAAAATCTAGAAGGGGGCAAAAGTCTTCCCCCATGATTAACGCCATTGATAACAAGTATAATATACCAAATCTCTCGTCAGGGGATTCCCCTTTACCCAGGGAAGGGTTTTGAGCGTTTCTATGAAGTGAGTTAGAGCGACAACTTTTGCGAGGGACTTTTTGAACTTTTTTGCAACTTTATAAATCTGATTTATAACTTATTTATGGGAGAAGTAGGGAGGACTTGAAAGTGTGTGAGTATAATATATGTATAATAAATTTATAATATAATCTCATGTTATAATATAATAATAATATATATGATATCTTAATATAATGTAATAATAATATGTATAGTAATTTCGGTAGTGTACGCTATCAAAAATATATGGTAGACATTATTATTGTTGGTGTACTTACTAACTTCAAAATAACAAGAACAGGAAAATCACAGGAAACAGCCAGAGGTGGTTTTAGGGGAGGGAAAGAGGAGGCACTTGACCCGGGAGCAGAAATTTTAGGGGCGCAAAATTTAAAACAAATTATCTAACACCTATAATCATTTCCTAATTTTTGAATTTATTTTTATTAAAATAATGTAGAGGGTAGAGTTAATAAATTAAAATAATAAATACAATAACAATTAATAAAAAATATTAATTAAATTAATTAATAATAATTAAATAATCTGAATAATAAATTAAAATTAAATTATTAATTAATTGATAAACTGAAATTTGTTAATAAATCAAAATTTGGCCTGAAAATTATGTGGCAGACAAGGGGGGGGGGGGGTAATCAACATTTTTTCCCCAGTGCAAGAGAGGCCAGAACCACCACTGGGAAAGGGTACAGGACCCGAAAGTACCTCATTTGATCAAAGTCCCATCAAATCTTCTTCAGGAGAGTAGGATAAATATATTGCAACTTTGGTTACTGACCTGGTCTTTGATGTATGAAGAGGGCGGTCTTCGCTTAGGTCCAGCCGGACGAGATGTCGTTAGGTGTTGCAGATTTGTAGATTTATCAGTAATTAAGCTATCCAAATCTAAATCTTGAACTAAAAGATAAATTCATCGTTAGAATTTTATATTATTTAACATATATTTTTCACGTCTATTTAAAGTGATTTTTTTTTTAGCTTTGAAAGGATTCGTTTACAAACAAAAATACAATAAACAATGAAAGTAAAACATACAAACGAAAAAAAAATGAAAAATATGAAAATGAAACACAAACATACAACCCAGAAAACACCGACTGCCTTAAGAAAACGGGGATACACTTGTTACATTAATATCAACAACACGCAACCAAAATATATATATTTCATAGTGGAAAAGGTTGGGTAAGAATAAAAAAAAAAAAAAAAGCCTGATTGACGTTTCACATGAAGGTTTATAGAAAACTCGATCTTCTAAGATTGTCACTTCGATCTTCGTCCTTCCCCTTTCCTACTTTGAAATGCAATATCATTTTTGAAAGAAAACCTTGCTTTTGATAAACGTTTTGTCTGTTATTGAATGTGAAGTTTTTTAGAAGTTTCTTCAATAGCGACGCACATAAATGAATTTTGAAGATAGCGCGGCATTTAGCCGGATTTTTCAAGATTGAACACAATTATATTGTGAAAAATTCGGAATTTCTTAGAAACTTGAAAAAGAAGGAAAGAAGTGAAGATAAAGGTTCTCCCGTAAAAAATATCTTAATTAGGATTATTCTACATATCATGAAGTAAGAATTGTTTTCTTAACATGTTTCCTTACGTACTGCACTAGCCCTGTACTTACACCTTCCATAAACGACGACTGATTTGTACCAAATTTGGTAGAACTGATTTCAGCGAAGGCAATTACTGTAATAACCATTTTTAATTTATGAGCAAGTACGAAGAGACAACCTATGTCATCTATTGACAGCCAGCAAAATTGTAAAACTGATAAAAAAAAAACTATTGCCACCCGGCTAAGATCCGAAAGACTTTTGGTTCTGAAATTCATCTGCGTGGCTGTATGTGGCTGCGTGACTGTAGCTAGATTTTAACTGTCCATGGTTCTCTCTTAGAGCCAATTCATCTGCGTGGCTGTATATGGCTGCGTGGCTGTATGTGGCTGCGTCACTGTAGCTAGACTTTAACTGTCCATAGTTCTCTCTTAGAGCCAATTCATCTGCGTGGCTGTATGTGGCTGCGTGACTATGTGTGGCTGTTTGACTGTAGCTAGACTTTAACTGTCCATAGTTCTCTATTAGAGCCAATTCAATGTATAGTTCACAAAATGCGACTATTCAACGTTTAGAAATTCCCACAGTCATGTATGAATGTGAAACATGGATACTAAAAACCGAAGACGAAATGAAATTTCTAGCTTTCGAGATACCCCCTTCGTATCGCTAGAATCAAATACACTGACCGCATCACAAAAGTGGAAGCACACCGAAGACTCCAGTCCATGAGGCCATTCTCAGTAAAATCTAAAATAGTAAATGCGCTAGTTCGGCCGCGTCAAGTGAATGGAGTCAAGCCACTTCCCGAAAATCGTACTAAAAGGATCTCTGCACGGCCTTCATCACGGTCGTACCCAGGATTTTTTTGGAGGGGGTTTTACTCTAAAACAATTTTCATGGGGGGCGGGGGGTACACGAAAAACCCTAAAAAGACGCATGCAAATTTTTTTTACATCCAATTTTTTTACGCTTTTACGGGTCAGACAAACATTTCGGGGGGGACGGGGTTTCAAACCCCCTAACCCCCCCCCCCCCCTCTAGGTACGGCCTTGGCCTTCATGCGTAAGGCAGACCCACAAAAACGACGGACGGAGAGCTTAATGTTTACGTCAAGTTAGCCCAGCTATCACGTACCAAAACTGATAGAACTAGCCTACGCGTGAGCAAGCAGGAGAAGTGGTCCAAAATGGCGGTAAGAGAGAACTTACCAGGCCAGGGAAATGGCCAGGTAAGTTCTCCCTTTGGTTAGCTTTCCAAGAGTAATTTTAACAAGTTTCAGCTTCTTTTTTTTCTCAAATTGAAGTGGTATTTTTAAAATATCTTAAATGTTTACTTGGTTTTGCTCTAAATACTCGTAATACATCATTGACAAGTATGTATAGAATGAATGACCTGCTTGAGACACGCGCGATCTCCAAGGCAAAAAAAAATTAAGTGATATAATTCTATGTCATCTTTATGAAAAGACAAATTAAGCTTACATGCATGCATTATTTTACTTTTTTTTTTGTTTTTGGTGTGAGGTTTCAAATTTGTTAATTTGAGTTTATTTCTTTACGTTGAAGTGATTACAATTTTTTCCACATGGGATAATAAACCCTCAATTTTTTTATTGGTATTTTTTTTTCACAGTTAAAAAAAGTTCGGAAAGATAGAGAGATAAGTCCGCGAAACAAAATTAAAATATTGGAAGCTACAGTGGTTGAACATAGTTCCGAAGCATGGTCGCTCCGAATAACGGAGAAAGATTTACTAGATATTTTCCAGAGAAATTCCTTACGAATTGCTTTTTGGTATCCGACGGATTGACTATAACAGTAGGCTATAGGTTATAGTAGGCTGTACGAAAAGTTTGGTTCCATTTTTTTAATCCCATTTTTTAGGGCTATAATCAGAGAAAAGTTAAGATGGCTAGGGCACGTTCTGCGGATGAAGGATGACATTTTACCAAAGATCGTCCTTTTCGGCCAACTGTCTAAACGGAAAAGCAGGTCGTCCTAAGTTAGGGTAGGAGAAAGTCGTAAGGAGATTTAAGGGTAATGGAACTTCCTGGGAGGGTGTAAAGAGGGAGGCTTTGAATAGATTGGCATGCAGGAGGAGCGTGCGTATCTGTGGACTCAGGCGGCTTGATACTGCGGTGAGTTGTTAATAGTTGTGATTTTGTATTTATGAAGGAAAAAGCAAAATAATACTGTTTTTTTTTGTTTTTTTTTAATTCTGCTGTATGGTTATATAGTCTTTAATGCTTACCTTTGGCGTTGGGAATACCAGCTGATAAAGGAGCTTTTGGCAAGCTGATAGGAGTAGGAGATATTGAAAGCTTGGGAACTGAACCGGCTGACACACTTTTGTATAAGGTCTGTGATGGCAGGGAACTTGTTGACTCTGAAAAAAAAAAGCCTTAAAAGAACCAAATATAAAAATATGCAAATAACAAATCATTATAAACAAATATAAAATAAAATACAAGATTAATCTAGCCACTATTTTTAAATCGCGAACACTCTTTCAAACTGTGAACACCCATTCTATAGCCAAAACAAATACGATGAATAAAGTCACTATTTTTGAAGTTTATGCCTCCAAACTTTACGCCTCTAACTTCAAACACTCTTTCAACATCCAAGAAAGACAGATTTAATCTTAGCCGATATTAAAAAAAAGAGGTTTTTTCAACTGAAAGTAAGGGGCAACATTAAAACTTAAAACGAACAGAAATTATTACGTATATGAGGGGATTGCCCCCTCCGCAATACCTCGCTATTTACACTTAAGTTTGACTTTTTGTTCCAATTATATAAGAATGACTCTCGATACACAAGGCCCGTTTAATTAGAATAGTAAGCTTTTTACAAATTAAAAAAAAACAATTTGCTGCATAAGTTAAGCTGCATAAGTTATAAGTTAAGAATTTTACTGATTTATTTTTTTTTCATTTTTTTTTTTTATATTCCTATTGCTATACCTGGGATATTCAAATAAAGCGGGGTGGAATTTCAGAAACGCGACCCTGATATTTGGAGATGACATACAATAAGGAATCCAATGACAGAATTTCATTTGTTTGGCATTTCCTTTCCCAAGTGGCCAAACACTAAATATTTACCGAAGTGGCCTTTTCTTTATGTTAACGTACTGTTAACATCTTAAAGAAGAAGATGATCTGTTAAGCCTTGTTTTGATTGGCATCGTTCACCCTACCAGCAGCTTGCTATCATAGACAGCTGGCAATGATTAGACAGCCAATATAATTGGACAGCCTTTGAAGATTTCGAACGCTATAATTGGCAGTTCATTCCAAGCCAGCCCTGCTGTTGGAAGAGCGAATGATTTCAGTCAAGACAAGGTCTTAGTCTCTTGATTTCCCATACCAGCCATAATGGCTGTTTTACAACCCCTATGAGGCAAAAGGACATGCATGGTGGTCCGTATACCTCGCTACAAAGATGAAGAAGAAGAAATACCAAATATACATTTCGCCTGCTACCTAGAGGTAGAGATATTGCTACCTAGAGGTGGAACAAGCATCCGCAAGCATTCAACGATGTTCCGTGATTCAGTGATATTACTCTATTACGTGATTCAGTTCCATGATTCAGTGATTCAGTGATATTACTCTATTACGTGATTCAGTTCCGTGATTCCGTGATTCAGTGATATTACTCTATTAAGTGATTAAGTTCCGTGATTCACTGATTCAGTGATATTACTTCAGTGATTACTGAATCAAAGATGCTTGAATTGGCTTGCACTTAATTGCACTGAAATTGAAAAATGCATTTTCAAAATCTAGGGGGGGATAATTCCGTTTTTTTTTATCCAATGGAAATACCAAAGAAATGATTTTATGGTAGTATTTAGTGTTTGGCCACTTTGGACAGAAAATACCACTTCGGTAAAGAAAATGCCACTTTGGTAAAGAAAAGGTCACTTCGGTAAATATCTAGTGTTTGGCCACTTGGGAAAGGAAATGCCAAACAAATGAAATTCTGTCATTGGATTCCTTATTGTATGTCATCTCCAAATATCAGGGTCGCTTTTCTGAAATTCCACCCCGCGTTATTTGAAGATCCCAGGTATAGCAATAGGAAAATAAAAAAAAAAAACTGAAAAAAGACTAAATCAATAAATTTTTAATTTATAATATGCAGTAAAATGTTTTTTTGAATTTGTAAAAAGCTTATTAAAATTTGTTTATATTCATTTTTGTTACGTTCTTACGAGTCGGACAAATATTTCAGGAAGGGGGTATTCAGACCCTCCCCCCTGGATACGGCCTTGCCGAGGAGTATATGAGTATAGCGAGGAGTATAGCGAGGGAAACATAAGTGAAACTACCGAAATATATCAACAAATAGAACAAAGCAGCGATTTACAATATGCTTAAAACATCAGTGAACCGACTACATCAAATAAAGACACAGCTCTTTAATTTTAAATCTTGAAACTAAATCAGTGTTACTAAAAAAGATAATTGAAAAACAAAATGAACATCACAAAAAATTACATTATTGACAAAAATATAACGAATTATAAAATATATACAAAAGTTATCACCTCCTCCCAGGTGGGTATATAAAAAACAAATAAATAACACACGGGAACCACTTCGCTCTTTACTCTAAGTTTCATCAAAAGTAAATACCTCTATCTCTGGCGTTTCAAATAACCTCTCCAGCATTTCTTTGCTATTTCAAATAGTAAGCGCGATTTGGTGGAAACTTGCCAATCTTAAAATCCCGAAAAAGGAGAGAAAGATGGAAAACACGCAGGACAATTATCGCGTTAAAGTATAGATCCGCGTTACATGGTTTTTATATCTAAGTCTGAACTTAACAATCAAAGACTGTTACAATTAGCACGATATGAGACCAAGAAAAAATAATTGGCGCCAAGCCCATTAAGGCACCAAGAAAAACTAATTGGCCCCAAACCCTATATGGCACCAAGAAAAAATAATTGGCACCAATCCTAACATGGCACCAAGAAAGAATAATTAGTAGAAAACCAAATATGGCACCAAGATATAACAACTGGTACCAAGACCACTATGGCACTAAAAATTGGCATAATTCCCAATTTGGCACCAAGCAGTCCCAGTGTAAGAATTAATAAGAATATTTTTGGTATTATACCCCTTCTGTGATAATATTATAAATAGGAGGGGCTAATATTTAGTACTATTTGAATGTTCTAGTGGAAATTACTACAACTAATTAATGATATTTTATTGCATTGACTTTAGGAATGCACCCAAACCCTGAAAACCCAAACACTACTCACGGTACATCATGGGTAGGGTAGCACCTTTAACTGTTTACCTTTCCTAGTTAAAGCTTCTGCTTTATCAGGTACAGAAATGGGTTTCGAGGCAGAGACTGAGGTTGGTGCCGTAGGCGTGGCAGGACTAGTTGAGGATAATATTGCTGTTGGCTGAATTAAACCAATCGGTTTCTCTGGAGGACGCTCAGGACGAACTGGCTTGATGGGAGACTAGAAAAATATTATCAAGTTTAAGAATATATATCAAAACGAAGACATTTTGTTGCTGTGCGGTAAAAATAAATTGTCAT
Source organism: Artemia sp. Qi Xiang Cuo (assembly GCF_049724085.1). Taxonomy (NCBI): domain Eukaryota; kingdom Metazoa; phylum Arthropoda; class Branchiopoda; order Anostraca; family Artemiidae; genus Artemia; species Artemia sp. Qi Xiang Cuo. The sequence continues at coordinate 5,906,304 of NC_142813.1, read as the reverse complement.
AGCATACAGCTTAAAATTGAGACAAATGCTGCAGCGAGATCGATCACCCCACCTAGGGTAAAACACTCCTCCCTCCCCTTGTACTTAACAAACCGTGAAAAAAAAACGCTCCTCCCCCTCCCCTTGTACTAGACAAATCGTGCAAAAATGAAAAAATTTAAATTGATAAAAATGCTGCAGCGAGATCGATCACCCGACCTAGGGTAACACACTCCTCCCTCCGCTTGTACTTGACAAATCGTGAAAAAAATGAAAAATGTAAATTGATAAAAATGCTGCAGCGAGATCGATCACCCGACCTAGGGTAACACACTCCTCCCTCCTCTTGTACTTGACAAAACGTGAAAAAATGAAAAATGAAAATTGAGACAAATGCTGCAGAGAGATCGATCACCCAACCTAGGGTAACACACTCCTCCCTCCCATTGTAATTGACAAACCGTGAAAAAAAAACGCTCCTCCCCCTCCCCTTGTACTTGACAAATCGTGCAAAAATGAAAAAATTAAAATTGATAAAAATGCTGCAGCGAGATCGATCACCCGACCTAGGGTAACAAACTCCTCCCTCCCCTTGTACTTGACAAAACGTGAAAAAAAAACGCTCCTCCCCCTCCCCTTGTACTAGACAAATCGTGCAAAAATGAAAAAATTTAAATTGATAAAAATGCTGCAGCGAGATCGATCACCCGACCTAGGGTAACACACTCCTCCCTCCCATTGTACTTGACAAATCGTGAAAAAATGAAAAATGAAAATTGAGAAAAATGCTGCAGCGAGATCGATCACCCAACCTAGGGTAAAACACTCCTCCCTCCCATTGTACTTGACAAAACGTGAAAAAAATGAAAAAGTTAAAATTGAGAAAAATGCTGCAGCGAGATCGATCACCCGACCTAGGGTAAAACACTCCTCCCTCCCCTTGTACATAAAAAAAAAGCATCGCTAATATTCATTATTTGCTGAAAGAAAGGTAGAAAAAAAAGAAAAAAGAAAAAGAAAAAAGAAAAATAAGAAAGAAAAAGGACAGTTCATCCTATCTCTTGAACTAAAACTAACAGTAACAAAAATCATCACTTTGCTACATTTAGGAAATCTTTACTTATTGGATTTCTAGAGCCACTTTCAGTTTAACAGCATCCTCCCCCGGCCCCCTTCTAGAGCCACTTTCAGTTTAACAGCATCCTCTCCCTGCCCCCCTATTGCACGGGTACTACTAAGTTTCTCAACACATAGACAACCCAAATACTTTAGTGAGGCTTCAAATAGTCATTATTGAGGTAGTAATAAATTCAGTCGGACATATTACAGAGGGATTTCTGACGTTTATCTGTTCGTTATTTCAACGAAGGGATTTCAAACGTTATTCCAACGTTTTTCAACGTTGGGATACATTCCAGCGTTTAATGTATCTTACAATACCTGGAAATTTAAGCTAAGAGATCTCTTAGAATTCTTAATGAATTGTTCAGCCACTAGGTGTTTACAAAAAAAAAACTTTTTTCTCCACAACTTTTTTTTTTATTATTGTTTTTACTTGACGAAAATTTTTTTTTGACAGTTAATGAGAAAAAGTATAGAAATACTGAACCTTCTAAATCTAAAATACTCCGTGAGGTCATTAAATGATAACGGTGTCTGGTCTTAATACTTAACTGATAAAAAAAAATGTGTCGATTGAAGTATCCCTGAATGGGCGTGTTTATTGAACAAACAGCAAAACTATTCAAGCTAAAAAGTGATTTTTTTTAGGATGTCAAAAAAGAGAGTGAACTGCTAAGCCTCGGAAAATTTTGACTGAAAATAAGATCATTAAAACATATAAGAAATAAAATAATTAATTTTACCCCTGGATGAGATTTCTGGCATAATATTATTTGAGGGTGGAGGGGGTAGGAGAGTCCAAAAGAATGTGCATGTAGCCAATCAGTGGTATTCACGAGTAGGTGAGACCAACTCCAGGCTATTTTAAATATGAAATTGGACGGTAATCACTATTCGCTCTATTTCATCCTTAGAAAAATATATTGAAATGCAATCTATTAGTGGTGTCAATTCACCGAAATGCAAGGAGGAAGGGAGGGGGGGACCAATTTCTCAAAACCTATTAGGGACAATTCTTAAAAATATTTCAATGAAAATCCCAAAACAGGCATTTTTGAGGGAAAACAGCTAAAAATAGGGGAATTTTTCAAAATCTGGGAAGGGAGGAGGTTGTTGATGTATTTTTCCTTTTTTTATTAATAGAACTACCAAAAAAGAAATTCTTAATGGAAATACTAAAAAGGGTATTTTTCAAAATAAAGGTAGCATGGGGGGGGAGGGTTGAGAGAAGAATTCTTTTTGTATTTTTCACTTGTTCTAATGAAAATTCCAAAAAAGCAATTTTTTTAATTTATCGTTGTTTTATTTTAATTGATAGGAATACTAAAAAAGGCATTTCCGATGGAAATATTTTAAAACGTACTTTTCAATGCAAATACAAATGGGGCAGTGGCAGTTTTTTTTTTTTTTTTTTTATTAAAATACCAACAGGAAGTTTTTTATTTAAAATACCAAAAAGGTACATTTCAAAATCTATGAAAATAATCGTACAAACATCCTTTAATGTTTGATATTAATCGTTGATCGTTGAATCGGGGGGGGGGAGCAATCCCCCTAGTAGGACACAAAAATGCAAGAAGTGCAAAGTTCTATATCCTATTATTAAAAAAATGTTTTTCGTCGAAAAAGAAATTAAAGTTTGACTCTCAGAGTATGGAAGTTAGATAAGAGATAAAACTTCACACCTGTAACATGGGTTTGGTATGAATTGAAACCTACAGGTACCACTGACGCCACAGGGTTGCCATTTGAATTAGAAAAAATAAGATTAAAGTTGCCTTTGGTATATTAAACTTGGAGTTTCAAATAATCTGAGATCATTTGAATGGACGTACCTGAAGCAGACGGACTTATTTGTTTTAATCTATTTTTTATTGTTTTATTTTTTCTATTGTTGTATTTTTTATTATTATTATTAATTTGCGTTGACTATATTCATGTTTTCTGATGTGCCCTTTTGTGTGTACCCCTATATGTGCCCTTTTTGGCTAGACTTGTCCTTTTATCAACAACCTAATCTAAAGCAAGTTAAAAGGGGCAAAAAAAACAAGTTAAAAGGGGTAAAAAAAAGCAAGTTAAAAAGGGGTAAAAAAAACAAGTTAAAAGGGGTAAAAAAAGCAAGTTAAAAGGGGTAAAAAAAAAACAGAGCTAATATTTTCATTTAGGTTTTTAAAAATTACTGTATTATTCCACTGGGTAGTTTTAATGGCGGTGGTTGTGTTTTTTTTTCTACCTAAGACCTTTCCTATCTTTTCAGTTCCCACTATACATGGCTGTCAACAAACGTTTAATTCTGAACTATTTTTCTGTCTTTGAAGGGAAAACAACTAATCCCATAGAAATACACTACAAATTCAAAAATTAATCTGCATAACTCATATAAAAATTCTAGTTTTCTACAGTTTTTTCCCAAAATAGAGACGATTTAAGCAAGAGTTTAGGATATGGGTTAGGGACAAACTAACAAAATGGAAAAACCAACGCCTCAGCTCATATTCTTTATGCATTATTATCACTTCTCTAAAAATCTTGTGCTGCTATATCTAAAAGACCACCTAAATTTGAAATTAAAAAACTCGTTATAACACATTTTACCCATCTTTACCCATCATTTTACCCCCTTTCATGTTGGTAAAGGCAATTATGAAAAATTCAAGCATCATCAAGTTTAACGAGATTCATCAAGTTTCACGAGCATCATCAAAATTCAAGCATCATCAAGTTTCACGAGATTCATCAAGTTTCACGAGCATCATCAAAATTCAAGCATCATCAAGTTTCACGAGATTCATCAACATTCAAGCATCATCAAGTTTCACGAGATTCATCAGGTTTCACGAGCATCATCAAAATTCAAGCATCATCAAGTTTCACGAGCATCATCAAAATTCAAGCATCATCAAGTTTCACGAGATTCATCAAGTTTCACGAGCATCATCAAAATTCAAGCATCATCAAGTTTCACGAGATTCATCAACATTCAAGCATCATCAAGTTTCACGAGATTCATCAGGTTTCACGAGCATCATCAAAATTCAAGCATCATCAAGTTTCACGAGATTCATCAAGTTTCACGAGCATCATCAAAATTCAAGCATCATCAAGTTTCACGAGATTCATCAAGTTTCACGAGCATCATCAAAATTCAAGCATCATCAAGTTTCACATTTGTAAGAAGTATTAGCCAGAGCTGGTTAAAATTTTCTCAGAGAAATGCAAGAATGCCATTTTGTATTTTGTGGCAACACTGGCAGCATTCATCCCCTCAACTAGCGGAGAAAGAGTTTTCAGCAGGATTTCAAGACCTTCGGAGTAAATTTTTTAGAATTTGAGGCTTGATTTTATAGTATTTATAGGTAATTAAAATCGTATCTCCAGAATCAAGACAGAATAACAATAATTATTAATTATACAAATAATCAACTATTTAATAAGAACAATTTTTTTTTTCACTATTTGATCCAAGTATGAGGCGTCAAGATTAGGCGCCAATTATGATCCAATTATGAGGCGTCAAGACAAGAAGACCCTGATGGCGTGACGTCATCATCTTGACTCGATCTTTATACTCTTATTAAAGAGTATAGTGTCATAAGCCCTTTCAAAAATTATTAAACATACCACGACCCGACACTTCTCTCTTTACCCACATATATTATTTATATAATATCTACTTGCTATGTATAAATATATTGGGCAACAATCTCAGTTGCCTAATCGCCTATGGACATGTTCAGTTCTAAAAATTGGAATGATTTTTTTTTTCAGGGGGGGGGGGATCAGGGCACTCTATGCTTATATACCTTAGTTCTACACTAGGATGGATGATAGACTATTGCTCAAGACTTTTCATTACTTCCACCAAGTTGATCGAGCTGATAGTCTATCTACCTAGTTTGATAGTCTACCATCCTAGGGTAGAACTAAGTTAGGTAGAGCACCCTAATCCCCTAAAAAATGATTCAAATATTTATAACTGACCATATATATATATGGTCGAGTGGTTGGTGCTAGCCGAGTGGTTGGTGTGCTGGATTTGGAATCCTTTGTCCGAAGGGCGAGGGCTAGAATCCTGGTGAGGCCAATTATTTGGTTTGGGACAGGGGTCGGTGGCGTGACTGTAAGTTCAGCCAGAGTCAACCCAGCTCTAAATGGGTACCTGAGAAATTTGGGGAAGGTAAACAGGAAGGGTGTGTAAAAACACAGGAATGCCTGGAATCTGGTTTATTTCGACATTCATAGGTGGATGTTCGGAATTCCTTTTTCCATGCTTGGATTCGATTAGCTTTGCGAGACAGCTTTTTACGTCTTATGCAAGCTATGACGGTAAAAGGTTAGGTTAGATTATTTTAGATTATGTTAGGTTAGGTTATGAATATCAGAAATGGGTTAAAAACTTAATCTAAGCTAACCCAACCTAACATCACCAAGCCTAATCTAACCTAAACTGTCATCATCAAACCTTGCATTAAACTGAAAAAGTTAACTGGCAACACTGACTAAATCCAAGGGGAAAAGCCAGTTGAACAACATTTGGAGATAAAAGTTATTTAGTTAAAATTTTTCATATTTTGCTTATTTTAATTCCTTATTATTTTTGTATACTAACTTTCGTTTTCTTCTTCTGTTTATAAAACAAATTGCTTTCTATTGCTTTAAAAAAATTGTTCCTAAAACCGAAGCTCACCGGAGGGCAATATACATTTTCGCGTTTTTGTTGTTGTACATTTATTGTTAATAGATGAACTAATTGGAGATAGAACCCATCTGAACAACATTATTAGTAAATTAAGCGAATTTGCACCTTTGCACCGCGAATTTTCATTTGGCTAACCTCTATAGCACGTTAAAATTCGAATTTTATGTAGAATGATCTCTATAGCTCGAACTATGCCTAAATCGAGCAATACGCAAGTCGAAAAAAAAAATCGTGATTCCATGAATTTTGAGTTACCAAGAGTCATCTACATTAAAGGCTATTAAAGTATTCTGAGAAAAAATCACTGTATTTTAGTTAAAATTTTAACCTGTCTAAGTCGAAGAAAAAAACCATGCATAACTCGAAATAATTTTGCAGTTTCATTTTACCTTTGCAAGTCAAAGTGACCCAAAAATTACCAAAAATACAAGAACATAGAAGAAACACTTTTGTCAGCAAAGGGTTCAATCTTGATATCAATTAACAAAATAACAAAGTCCTTTTAATTTTGTATAGATTGTTCACGGGATTCCATCCATGCCTGGAGAAAACATTCCTCGGTGGCTCTTCATAATTTGTTTCAGTCCCCTCTCTGGGGACTGAATTACCTCTATTACCTCTCAGGTTTTCTCCAGGCATGGATGGAATCCCGTTAACAATCTATACAAAATTAAAAGGACTTTGTTATTTTGTTAATTGATATCAAGATTGAACCCTTTGCTGACAAAAGTGTTTCTTCAATGTTCTTGTATTAATAATTGTGTTTTTGTATTTCAAAAATTACCTCTATAACTCAAAATTCAGTAGATAAGTCGTCATTCAATTTTCATTTTACCCTCAACAAGTTAAGAGTTTACTTCTATATCTTGAAGTTTTTCCAACGGACCTCTGCTAGTGAAAACCCCGGTATGCAGGTTGCAACGTGTAAATTTTGTAAAGTACAAAATTTGCTTAACCTATTTTTGTATCAGATTACGTCAATGTTCAGGTGTCTGGACATTTAGCAAAAATAAGTTTAGCAAACTACATTTATTATTGACATTTGGAAGTCAAGTCTTGGCATTTGAAAGTAAATTCTTGATATGTCGAGTCTATAATACACGAATTAAGTTATTCTTAACTATCTAGTGGCTGTAGGGAGTATATTAAGCGATTTTGCACCTTAGTACCACTGATTTTCATTTGGCTTACCTCTATCGCATGTTACCTTTATAAGTGGAATATTATGTGAATGATCTCTATAACTCGAACTATGCACAAGTCGAACAATACGTAAGTCGAAAAAAATCGTGGTTTGAGTTAGTGAGAGTCGACTACATTATAGGCTATCATTATAACTTGAAAAAAAAACATTGTATTTTAGTTAAAATTTCAATATTAAAAATAATAAAATTATTTAAGTTGTTTAAGCTTTTTAAATTGGTTCTTTTATTTTTTAATTAAATTTTTTTTAATTAAAATTAGGTACTCCTAGGTTAAACGCACTCTTTTATATAGAGCTAGTTTGGTTAATGCTAATGAAATAAAATAAAATAGGATGACTATATAATAGTTTAGAAACAAATTTGGGCTATATATTTGCATATTAGGGGGGAGGAGGGGGGCGGTAAAGCATAGCATATATTATTTGAACCTAACCTAACCTAGGTACCTTTAGCCCCCCCCCCCCTAAACCCCGAAAAACAACAGTTTAAATATCGTATACGCAATGAAAACTACGTTATACATTGTATTACCCTATAGCGGTGTGTTGAATCAACCCGTCGAAAACAGGTTTTTGGTGACTGGTTTCCATTGCAGTATATAAAAGAGTGCGTTTAACATAGGAGTACCTAAAATTATTTAGTTAAAATTAGAAAAAATATTAGCATTTTATTTAAATTTTTTGTACTTACACTTGCTGCTGCAGGAACAACTATCAGTTCAACGAAGTTGTCAGGGAAAACTCCAATTTTTCCGTTGAGTTGTCCTTTCCACCAGCCCTTGTCCTCGCACTCTTTAGAAAGGATTACAACCATATCTCCTTCATTCAACTCTAGCTCATCAGGATGTTGGCTGGCATACGGAAATAATGCTCGAGCCATCTCTCTCACTAGAAAAATAAAGTTGATAAAAAAAAAAAGAATTTTTGGTAAATTTCAAGAGTAACTAACAATTGAGATAGCTAAGAAATAGAGATAGTCTTGAAATCAGGATTTTATCCTGAATACAATATAAGTTTCACTTGCAAGCGATGGATTTTTACCTGGTTTTGGAGGCAAAGAAGGCGCACTTGTATCTTCCACCGGAGTCAAAATCTCTATCTGACTAACATTTGCCGCATTTCGTGCCTCCGATATTGGCAAATTTCCAGGTGTTGGTGTGGCTGCTGAAGGTAATGCCTTCGTTGTTCCTAAATTAGGTGATGGTGAACTCTTTGCTTCAGATACTTCAGTTGGGACAGAGACGAAATTGGAGGGGAAAACACCGATCTAGAAAAGGTATGCACATGAAGCACAAAAAATTTCTGACATGAAAATTTATTTTCTATAGGTCTCTCTCCCCCTCTATCTTTCTCTCTCCCTACAGAATTTTATGTCTCTCTTTTTTTTTCTCCCCCCCCCCCCCCTCTCTCTTATTAACATCTTAGCTGAGCATAATAAAAATGAACAAAGCACTAAAAAATACTGTCTAATGTATTTGATTATTCATAAAAACAAGGGGGAGGTGCCCCTATCCTACGCCATTGGTTGAACCATTTCTTATTTAAGTGCAGAGGCGGTCTTTTGATAACGTGTCAACTACACAATAAAACGTATAATAAATATAAATATTAAATTTGGTTCATAAATCACACATAATTACAAATAAAAATGGCTGTGTTATAATATAAAATCAAGTATTACCAATACTCATTTTACTTTGAAGCAAGTTCTCAACGCATACTCTTCTTGAGCAATCTACTACCCTTCTCCGGTGATATCAATTGTACAAGGGAGGGGCAGATACCCACCTAAATTTTGACTTTTGAGGGAAATTTTCACTGAAATTTTTTTTTTTTTATTAGAAGTTTGAAAAAACCGACAAATTTGCGTCCCGCTAGCTTTCAAAAACATATTTTGCCCTCTCAACCACCTCCTAACTTTCGTGACTTGACAACGATGCATTTCTTTAAAACATGACAACGATGCATCTCATTAAAATGTAAATACTTTCAATTAAAAGATATTTGCTATGCAATCAGAATCACCTTTTCTTCTTTTTGTTAAATTTGTATGACATTACACAGATTGATATCATTTTTTTCGCTAGCATCTGTACTTAAGTTTTTTTTTGTTTTGTTTTTTTAAGTCAGTCTATGAATGACGCTAGTATGCAATTATGTCATGGGAAAAAATTAACAGAAAAGGGCTGGAGTAAAAACAGGCGGGAGGCTTTCATCCAATAGCGTCAATTACAGGGGGAGAGAGACAAGTGCTCTCCCATGTGTTGAAAAATACCTCTTTAGGGGGATATTTTCATTGAAAAATGCCTTTTTTATATTTTTATTTAAAAAATTGAAAAAAACGAAAAATTAGCACCCCCCTAGGTTTTAAAAGCACATCCCCCCTCGTAATTTTCATGAATTGACAACAATGCCCTTCTTTATGGCATAGACCAATAAATGTAAATATTTCCAATTATAAGATATTTGATATGCAATCAGAATCCTCTTTTCTTTATTTTAAATTTATATGACATTCTACAGAGATTTATATCACTTTTTCTTTTTTTTTAGATTTTTTTCTTTTTTTTTTCAGTCTATGAATGACACAAGAATGCAATTATAACGCGGAAAAAAAGAACAGAAAAAGGTTGGAATAAAGACAAAAACACTAGTGAGTAATACCAATCATTCATACAAAAGTCAAAACCGGAAATTTTGTTCTTCTTTTCTGCACTAAGTTGCAAGACAAAAATAATCCATGTCTAATAAAAGTCTATAGGACATTAAAGATTGACGTTCGAATGTCTTCCTGTGTGATTAATATTAGACAAGAACATTCAGTAAATCTTTAAAGGTATCCTAAATTTAAATTGTGAAAGTAGACAGGAGAGCACAAACGGAAAGCAGGTCGTCCGCGGTTGGGGTGGATGATGTAAAAATTTTTTTAAGGGAAACGAGAACTTCCTGGGAGGATGTAAAGAGGGAGACTTTGAATAGATTGGAATGGAGGAGGGGGGGGGGGGTGCGTAGCGCTGTTAGCCTAAGGCGGCTTGGTGCTGAGGTGAGTTGTTAGTGGTAGTATTAATTTAAATTGTGAAAGTAGACAGGAGAGCATAAACGGAAAGCAGGTCGTCCGCGGTTGGGGTGGAGGATGTAAAAAAAAAGTTTTAAGGGAAACGAGAACTTCCTGGGAGGATGTAAAGAGGGAGACTTTGAATAGATTGGAATGGAGGAGGGGGGGGGGGGGTGCGTAGCGCTGTTAGCCTAAGGCGGCTTGGTGCTGAGGTGAGTTGTTAGTGGTAGTATTAATTTAAATTGTGAAAGTAGACAGGAGAGCTTAAACGGAAAGCAGGTCGTCCGCGGTTGGGGTGGAGGATGTAAAAAAAAAGTTTTAAGGGAAACGAGAACTTCCTGGGAGGATGTAAAGAGGGAGACTTAGAATAGATTGGAATGGAGGAGGGGGGGGGTGCGTAGCGCTGTGAGCCTAAGGCGGCTTGGTGCTGAGGTGAGTTGTTAGTGGTAGTATTAATTTAAATTGTGAAAGTAGACAGGAGAGCATAAACGGAAAGCAGGTCGTCCGCGGTTGGGGTGGAGGATGTAAAAAAAAAGTTTTAAGGGAAACGAGAACTTCCTGGGAGAATGTAAAGAGGGAGACTTTGAATAGATTGGAATGGAGGAGGGGGGGGGGGTGCGTAGCGCTGTTAGCCTAAGGCGGCTTGGTGCTGAGGTGAGTTGTTAGTGGTAGTATTAATTTAAATTGTGAAAGTAGACAGGAGAGCATAAACGGAAAGCAGGTCGTCCGCGGTTGGGGTGGAGGATGTAAAAAAAAGTTTTAAGGGAAATGGGAACTTCCTGTGATGGCGTAAAGAGGGAGACTTTGAATAGATTGGGATGGAGGACTGTGCGTAGCGGTGTTGGCCTAAGGCAGCTTGGTGCTGAGGTGAGTTGTTAGTGTTAATATTAATTTAAAATATGATGAATTTAATATCAACCCTAAATCCTCTTTTAAAAACTAGATTTATATATTGATGTTTTTTTCACTTTTTTTCTGTTGCTTGTCTTCTTAGACAAGGGATAATTATACTTATCACTGGGTTTTTCCTTTTATGTTTAAGTTTCTATATTTTGTTTCAGTCAGTAATTTTTTTTTTATTTTTTGTTTCTTTTCTTCTACTCCAACTGTAATGTATTTGCTTCTTAAAATTGGTAATACAAATTTCATTTCAAAAAGACCATGACTAGCCCTCATGTCCAGTGCTGGCAAAGATATTCAAATGACTGCTGCATGGGGGAGAAGTTTAGAAGAGTTTAAATCGTTAGCCTAACAACATTCATTGGGGCATACAGTTCCAACCCTGAGAGAAGAGATCAAAGATTTTCCCTGGCAAAAAGTCAAAAATACCAAACAGAGGATGGGCGTCAACAAAAAACAGCAAACTGCAAAAAAAAGGTCACAATTAAAAAAAGATCAAAATTAACATGCTAGAGTAACGTGTTAAATATATTATTAAATTAACGTCATACAGAACGTTTTAAAATAACTCAATAAAAATATGGTAAATGGCAACATAAAAATAAGGGTGCTTGTTAATTATACGGAACACACCCAAAAAGTAAAGTTGGGTTAATCCTAATTAATCCTAATTAAAGAAGTGAAGTTGGGTAATATACCAAATTATGAGGGAAATACAATAGGCTACTGTATTAACAAAATTATAGGAACATACCAGAAAATTACGGAAAGCAGGCCGCCCACAACGCATTATATTAAATACTTAACCTAATGCAGCAGTTCTATATATTAGATATTTAATTAAAATATACCTACAACGTAGTTTTTCTTGCAGATCAAACTTCTTGAGTGTGTTCCGTATAATTAACAAGTATCATAACAAGAATTAAAAATTAAATAGAAATAATTATAACACAACACAATTAAAAGGACAGAAAGGACAAAGAGAGTCTGGGCAAAAGGGCAAACAGAAGAGCATTGGCAGGTAGAAAAGATTCCCCGAGACACATACTGAACGGGATCGAACTAATTCGTGCGAGGTGAGCACGTCCTGGCCAACTCTCATTCATAATATCATTCCAAAGCCATTTATGTGAAAGCCAAATTTCCTATTATCCACTTCCAATGTTGAAGCTACTAGAGTTTCAGGGCCATATTCAGCTACATTCGCAGCACCTTCTTCCCATACTCTGTTTCAATCTAAACTGGGTACAATTGCTTTCCTCAGTTCAACCCATTTCAAGGGCCACATACTGTGGGCCGTGATAATATAATATAATAATATAATATCCTCAACTCTTAATTTGTGTGTCTTCGGTTACATTGAGCTAAAAGTACAACAACGTTTAGATTGCCCGGAAGCAAATCAGATCAGAGGACACAGGACAAATCAGAGACAAGGACTTTTAAGCCCCTTCTCCCTCCCCCACCAAAAAATTTGAAGTCCCATTGCCCCCCCCTCTCGCTTTCCTTTGCCCAGGAGCATTTTAAACTGTCAACTTCATTCCAATGCCGTCCCCGAGAGTCCTCAAAATCCTCCCTGATAGTATTAACTTGATTCCCATAGACTTCCATGAGACATTGGAGTAATTTGAAAACTCCGGCACACGTAGCGTGCCTTGACTTACTCCGGCACAGGAGCCGTTTCGCGATATTGGAGGTTTGAAACCTCTTGCATTTTTGGCCTAGTGAGCGATCCCAAATAGCTCCTACCTGATTGGACAACCAAGACCAAACATTCAATCTATTTCACTAAAACGTATAGACAAGTCTAAATAGATAATTTAGAATAATTGAATAACAAATAATTTAGATTATTTAGAGCCATTTGCCACTGTTCAATATTATGAGAGGAGGGGCGGTAGGGGTAAGAGGTGGCAGAAAAGAGCAGAGGAAGGAGGCTGGTTGCCCTTCAGTCAAATTTGGTTCTTAAAAGGGGCACTAGAACTTACAATTTCAAATCGAATGAGCCCCAATCTACAAATATTACATACCTTGCCTTGATGTGAGCCTCGCCACCATCCTTCTTCTACTTCTTCAATAAAATCAACTGAGTCGCCAACAGCTAAAGCTAACTCATCTTCATGTTGTGGTGCGTAACTGAAAAGAGCCACACATTTACGGCGCATGTTGCCTTCTGAAAATACAAATTTGAATGAAATTGAAGTTGTCAGCTAAAGCGCAAACATGTGACAAAATATTCAATAGGACCAAAATCCTTGTCTAAAGGGCTACATATATAATTGTAAAGGGCTAAACATCTCGGTCTCAGGTATCCTTCCGAAAATGCGCAACTCAGATTCAAGCTAATAACAAAGGAGCAAAATACAGCGACAAAGCACCCATTACGAAAAAGGACCTTATCTAAAGGACTACACATAAAATTGAAAAGGGCTATATATTTCAATCATATGTATCCTTCTTAGAAAACAAATTTGACTGAGATTGATGAAGTAGAGAGCAAAGGCACAAAAATTAAGCGACTAAAGTCCTATGTATATTAAGACAAAAGTCACTTTCTAAAGGGCTACATATACAATTGTAAAGGGCTAAACATCTCGATCTCAGGTATCCTTCCAAAAATGCGAAACTCGGCTTCTAGATAACAATAAAGGAGCAAAATACCGTGAGAAATTTGACTGAGATTGATGAAGTAGAGAGCAAATACACAAAAATGAAGCTACAAAAAATCCTTATGTACATTAAGACAAAAGTCCTTATCTAAAGGGATTTTAGGTCGTAACTATCAGGTCTAAACATTTCCCTTATAGGTTAGTTTCTGAAAATAAAATTTGACTGAGATTGAAACTAAGGTGAAAGGTTTAAAATGAAGTACCACAGATCCTTATTAAAACGCAATAAATAAGGACAATAAGCCCTCATTTCTATAATTGCATCCGAAACTAGAAACAGGAATTGAAATAGAAAAGACAAAAATAACAGAAAATAGGAATACTGACCGATAGACATTGAATGTAAATTTATGGAGTTTATATGTTAATTCTACTTGGTAAGTTCCACATACTAGTAACAAAATGAGTTTATCAGTGCCCTTTGGGACGGTGATAGCGAACCTTGTATTAATAATTTAAAATCGAAAATTCGCGAGGTCAATACAAAAACTCATTATCCAGTTAGCTATATATTTAAGTAAAAAAAAAGATTGTATCACTATTTCAAAGTAACAACTTACAATATTTATAATTTTTATTTATAGTGACAGCAATTCTTAAATTATCATTTAGAATACCGTTCAAAAACTCTCATACGGATAGCTTAAGCATTTAAAGTTGTGAAGGGTTCACTACAGTAGCTAAATTAACTGATCTTTTGAAGTTTGAAAACTAACCTTTAAGAAAGCAGAAAGAAAGCATTGTTATAGTTCCAGACAAGAGCGGATCCAGGATTTTTTGTTCGGGGGGGGGGGGTTTACTAATTTTCGACTAATTTTACTAATTTTTACTAAGGTTTTACTAATTTTCGACTCGGTCAAAAATTTCGGGGGGGGAGGTTCAAACCGGGTTCTAACCTTTAAGAAAGCAGAAATGTTTACTTTAAAAGGTTTTTGTGCGTGTGTGTTTTTTTAGTTTTGTTTTCTGGGCAGAGGACGGTTTGTCAGAGGTCCTTGCCGAAACACTGTGTCTTTACGCTTCTTTCGGTCCACTGGCTGATAATCACCCTAGTTTTCATCGTTATGTTTCAAGTTTTTTTTTATATTTTTGCAATTTTTACAAACATAAATATCTGGTATAGCGCCCTCTTCTTGCCATTCCCAAAAGCGGATTTTTTCTAGTCACACACAAAACAAAAGTCAGTCAAAAATAATCTGGTTAATAAAAGACCTAAAGTAAGACCTGCCCTGACGTAATCACCTGACGAGAACCTGACGTCATCACCTGACGTAAGACCTGCCCTGACGAGGACCTGACGTCATCCCCTGACGTAAGACCTGCCCTGACGAGGACCTGACGTAATCACCTGACGTAAGACCTGCCCTGACGAGAACCTGACGTAAGACCTGCCCTGACGAGGACCTGACGTCATCCCCTGACGTAAGAACTGCCCTGACGAGGACCTGACGTAAGACCTGCCCTGACGAGAACCTGACGTAATCACCTGACGTAAGACCTGCCCTGACGAGGACCTGACGTCATCACCTCATGGAAATTTCATTGAAACCTTTCCCTTTTAACTAGAAAAAATAACAGACCTAGGACAACACTAAACAAATGCTTCCATGTAGAAAACAGTACGCAAATATTTGAAAAGCTCGGGCCTTTAATTTGAGTGACATTACATATTTTCTTATGGAAGGCGTCATAATATCTAACCGTCAGGAGCACTAAGGTCAGGACATCGACAAAATCCGTCATAACATTGATAAAAGAATCCGTCAGAACCACTAACCATCATAACATTTAAAATTTTTAAACTTTAGTTTTTTGGGGTTTAGGGTGGGGGAAAAGGTACCTAGGTTAGGTTACGTATTTAATATATGCTATGCTTTACCCCACCCCCCTGATGTGCAAATATATAGCCGAAATTCGTTTCTAAACTATTATAAACATATTAATATTATATAAACTTATAAATTTTTTGTCGATGTTATGACGGTTAGTGGTTCTGACGGATTTTCATTTTAGATGTTATGAAGTCTAGTGCTTGCAACGGTTAGTCGAAAAAGTAGCACACCATTTTCTTAGTCTGAACTTTCTGACTGTCTGAATTCTGACTGTCTGAAATTTCTGAAAAGTCTGAAATTAGTCTGAAATTTCTTAGAACTGAGCTTAGAAATAGCAAAACTAATGTTCACGTCACTTAGGTCCAATTCACATGGTTAGGTACCCATCAATTTCTAGACATAATCATTATCAATCAATCATAATTTGCTTCCTCTTTTATAAGCAGTCATGATCGGTCCAAAATGATGAGGCTAGAAATGAATATTTCGCCAAGCACATGTGTGAATTGGGCTTTACAACAGAACCTGGCGACATACTGCAATTTAAAAGGAAAGATTTGTCTACAGTTTGCAAGGGCAAAAAAAATAAATAAATAAACAATTAATAATAACAAACAAAAAAAATAAAAAAGCTGTGTAAATAAACAAAGTTGCTGCAGCATTTGGAAGTTTTTTAAGATGTGAGTTTTATTTATCTGTTTTGTCTTTTTTTCTGTCTTGTTGTCTTTGTTTGTCGTGTTTCTTTAGACGATTTAACTATTTTTTCTCTTTTTATTCTTGTTGATAAATGCTCCCGGATGTGGAGTTGAAATAGTTGGAACTTTTTTATTCATTAACGTGTTTTTTTTTATTCTTTGTCACTGATTTGTTTAAATTATATACGTTTTACTCACTCAATTTCTTAATTTCTCGCTTCTTTCTCGTTTTTCTTTCTCTTCTTTCTTTCTCGCTTAATTTCTCGTAGAATTGTTTCTTTTAGGATAACAGACTGGTGCAGAAATGTTTCACGAGATGAGAGCACAAAATTGAAAAAGGTGTTTTGTGAGAAAAGTGTAATATTTTCGAATGCTACAAACGTTTACATTTTCATTTATTGTATCATAGAAGGAGAGGGCGGGGGCAAATTCCTGTCTGGTGCAGTCTCCTCGGTTGAGTAAGGTTAGGTTACGTATTTAGTGTACACTAAGTGCAAATTTTAGGAGTGCAAATTTGAAGTAATAATCTAACATTTAAAATCATTTTGTAGTTTTTGAAATTTGATCTTTATTAAAATAAACTAGAGGTTGTTGTTGGCAGTAAGTTACTTACTGTAATACTTATATGATAATACTTGATACTTATTGTAAGTAGAAGCTCATTGAAGAAGTCAGAAACGCCACTGCTTTCCCTTGCAGAAATGTTTCACGAGTAAGAGCACAAAATTGAAAAAGGTGTTTTGCGAAAGTGTAATATTTTCGAATGCTACAAACGGTAGCATAATAGTAAAATATTGTACTGGCACGTTAACAAATTGAGAGGTAGTAGTCAATCCGGACTTGTCCCAGTTAAAGATAGGAATGGGGTGGCAATTAGCGATAAGACAAAAGCTAAAGCGAGATGGACCGAACATTTTGAGAATTTGCTTAACCGTGATAGAGTTGCAGGAAAAAATATAGAGGAAAATGAAAAAGTTTGTGATACCTTGGATGTGAAGGGAGATTTGTTTTGTGAGGAGGAATTAGAAACAGTACTAAAAGGATTAAAGAATAATAAGGCTCCAGGTGCTGATAGGGTAGTAAATGAGTTTCTTAAATATGGTGGCTCTGAGGTTAGAAATAAGTTACTGAAGATTATGAAAATGATTTTTGAAAAAGAGGAAGTACCAAATGATTTTAGGAAAGCCTTAAATTAAGCCATTGTACAAGAAAGGTGATAAAAATGAGTGTGGTAATTATCGAGGCATTAGTCTGGTGTCTGTAGGCAGTAAATTACTTATAAGTAGGATAATTTTTAGACTGAGAGATGCCGTAGACAAAGTTTTAAGAAAAGAGCAGTGCGGTTCTAGAAAAGGCAGAGGATGTATCGACCAAATTTTCACTCTTAGGCTAATAATTGAGAAGTGCCTGATTTTTCAAAAACCTTTGGTCCTCAGTTTTATAGATTATGAGCAAGCGTTCGATTCTGTTGATAGAGGAACTTTAGTAAAGGTTTTATCCTTGTATGGTATACCAGACAAATACATTAGAGTGATTAGTGCTATGCACCAGAATAACGCTGCAACGGTTAAGGAAGGAAATTAGGTTAGCTGCTGGATTTGTATTAAACCACGAGTTAAGCGGGAGTGTTTTCTATCCTCATTTATATGAATTATTTTGATGGAATTAGTCTTAAGGAGCACAGGAAAGGCAATGGCGAACCATGGAATCAAATTAGGAGGGAAAACTCTCCTGGACTTAAGTTATGCTGACAATTTAAGCCTCCTAGATGAAAGTGTGACCAAATGAATGAACTTTTAGAGGTTTTGCTACTTCAGGATGCTAGTATTGGTTTGAAAATTAATGTTAGGAAGACCAAGTCACTAAGGCTAGGAATAAGTGAAGATGAAGAGGTGACGTTGGGTAATGAAAAGATTGATCAGGTGGACAGTTTCACTTACCTTGGTAGTATTATTAGTAAAGATGGTGGGAGCAGTGAAGATGTTAAAAATAGAATAGCCAAGGCTCAGGGTGTTTTTTCACAGTTAAAAAATGTCTGGAAGAATGGGAAGATAAGTCTGCAAACCAAGATTAGAATCTTAGAAGCTACAGTGATGACAGTGGTCAAATATGGCTCTGAAGCATGGACGCTCCGAAAAGCGGATGAAGATTTGCTAGATGTTTTCCAGAGAAATTGCTTAAGGATTGTTCTGGGTACCCGGCTGACTGACCGTATTTCAAACAATAGGCTATACGAAAAATGTGGTTCAATACCGCTTTCTAGGTCTATAATGAAAGAAAGGTTGAGGTGGTTAGGGCATGGTGTGCGGATGAAGGATGACAGAGTGCCGAAGATTGTTCTTTTCGGCCAACCATCTAGGGCTAAACGGAAAGCAGGTCGTCCCCGTCTGGGTTGGGAGGACGTCATAAAGAAAGATTTAAAGGAAATGGGAACTTCGTGGGCGGGTGTAAAAAGGGAGGCTTTGAATAGATTGGGGTGGAGGAGGAGCGTGCGTAGCTGTGTTGGCCTCAGGCGGCTTGGTGCTGCGATGAGTTGTTAGTAGTAGTAGTAGTAGCTACAAACGTTTACATTTTCATTTATTGTATCATAGAGGAAGAGGGTGGGGGCAAATTCCTGTCTCGTGCAGTATCCTTACGGTAGTCTATGCAATTTTAATCAAGTCGAATTTAACACCAAAATCAGTCAGAAAATTTTGTAGTTAAAAAAAGGGGCCATAAAATGATTACATCTTGACTATCTCCCTTGAAACATTTATCTATGACATGAACCACAACTGCTGGCCGTCCGACAAAATTAACCAGGGAAACTTGAAAGAGTAAAGGTAAAAAGAGTAGAAAGATGTAAAGATAAAAACAGAAAGATAAAACGAGTAGAAAAATGAAAATAAGAAGATGAACATGAAAGAAGATTAGTTTTTACGCTGCAGAAAGCCTGAAATTTCAATCCGAGATTGAAAAGATGATTCTTCTAAAAACTGTATATAGCAATCCCTAGAGCTAGAAATTTGGCTCAAAATAGAAGGCTTTTATAGAGCTGAGTTCACTAGGTAAATACATCGTGTAAGTAAGCAGTGTGTAAATTTTTGTAAAGAATGGAACTTCAACCGGTGTGACAAATTATAAAATTATAAAAATTAATATGTCTATTACCTGCTAAAAAGTATAAAAATACAAAGAGATAACGCAATGAAGAGCAAAGAAAACTTTGCAAACATACAAAAAATACTAGTAAATAGCCGAACAGGATAGTGGGTGAAAGAGGTAAATGATAACATATAGTGCTCCACAAGGCTCTGCATCCTCTATCTTATTGATGGCTTGTGGGGGAATAACCATCTAACGATTTTATTTGCGAATGATCATCTGATATCATAAATCATAACATAATAGTATGTGTATTACCTGCTAAAAGTACAAATAGACAAGACGAGAACACAATAAACAACAAAGACAACTTGTACAAACAAACAAAAAAACTATTTAATAACGGGACAGGATAGCAGATAATATAGTGCAAACGATAAGATATGGTGTTCCACAAGTCCCTACAGTGGCCTCTTTTATTCTTGATGCATTCTAGTAATTTCTGCAATGCTTGTTGGGGAATAACGATATAACTATTTTATTTGCGAATGATCGTCTGGATATCATAAATCATAACATAATAGTATGTGTATTACCTGCTAAAAGTACAAATAGACAAGACGAGAATGCTTGTTGGGGAATAACGATATAACCATTTTATTTGCGAATGATTGTCTGGATATCATAAATCATAACATAATAGTATGTGTATTACCTGCTAAAAGTACAAATAGACAAGACGAGAATGCTTGTTGGGGAATAACGATATAACTATTTTATTTGCGAATGATTGTCTGGATATCATAAATCATAACATAATAGTATGTGTATTACATACTAAAAGTACAAATAGACAAGACGAGAACACGATAAACAACAAAGACAACTTGTACAAACAAACAAAAAAACTATTTAATAACGGGACAGGATAGCAGATAATATAGTGCAAACGATAAGATATGGTGTTCCACAAGTCCCTACAGTGGCCTCTTTTATTCTTGATGCATTCTAGTAATTTCTGCAATGCTTGTTGGGGAATAACGATATAACTATTTTATTTGCGAATGATCGTCTGGATATCATAAATCACAACATAATAATATGTGTATTACCTGCTAAAAGTACAAATAGACAAGACGAGAACACAATAAACAACAAAGACAACTTGTACAAACAAACAAAAAAACTATTTAATAACGGGACAGGATAGCAGATAATATAGTGCAAACGATAAGATATGGTGTTCCACAAGTCCCTACAGTGGCCTCTTTTATTCTTGATGCATTCTAGTAATTTCTGCAATGCTTGTTGGGGAATAACGATATAACTATTTTATTTGCGAATGATCGTCTGGATATCATAAATCATAACATAATAATATGTGTATTACCTGCTAAAAGTACAAATAGACAAGACGAGAACACAATAAACAACAAAGACAACTTGTACAAACAAACAAAAAAACTATTTAATAACGGGACAGGATAGCAGATAATAGAGTGCAAACGATAAGATATGGTGTTCCACAAGTCACTACAGTAAGTCCTCTTTTATTCTTGATGCATTCTAATAATTTCTGCTTTTGATGCATTCTAATAATAATTTCTAATAAATTGATGCATTCTAATAATAATTTCTAATAAATTTATTTTCGACTGTAAGTTTAGTATAAACTTGAAAACAAAGGTCTATCTTCAATTATTTAGTACTAGATTTTCTTAAACTAATTTTATGGTTCTTAGTCGTTCAAAACGGGATTGTCGAAAAATTTCATTCCAGGAGCTTGTATGTGAGCACAGAGTCTGTTGCGTCAAATGCTACCATTACTTGGAGTTTTTTTCCCGTGTTTTTCATTTTGAATTTAAATTGACCGTTTACGCAACAAATTTTCATAAAATATAGGATTTATACATCATCTAAAACAAATTTTCAATTTTTGGCCTACAAATAGTTTATCACAGTTTTATTTTTATTAGTAATAACTTATTTCCCCCCTCCCCCGCCAAAAAAAACACAAACAAAATCAATCGGTGGCCCACCAAAAGCATTGCTTGCGAGGGTGTGCTACTAACAAGAAAATAATAACAACAACAAATATATTGTATAAAGAGTGGCGGGGGGGGGGGTTGGTGAAACCATGTTTCAAGAAATAAAACACAAGTAAAACATACTAAATAAACTAGATAATGCCATGATCCCGAAGCAAGAATAACCCTAAAGAAAATAACCAATTAATAACAAAAAAACAACCGAATTAATTATAACATTAATAATAAATTTAAAAACAAGTATTATAAAGTTTATTGCCATTCAATTTCAATTCTTTACGCTGCATCAATCGGTTGCATCTTATTTAAGAAATGAAGAATCACAAGCAAAAACACATCCTAAAATGTCTTTGTCCAAGTCATACACCTGCTAGTAAAAAGTATTTATTATGTTGTTAACATTAATTATATATTTATATGTCAATCTTACATGGGCCTATTACATTATTTTTATCGTACTTTAAATTATATTATTTATACTATATTACAATCAAACCTCATGACGAACTCAGGGTTTGAGAGGCTCGCTGGATTAAGCCTGTATATATTTAATAAAATATATAATCATACAAGTCTGAATATTCTAGAAGAGTATTATTACTTAAACTGGAAAAAAAAGGAAGTGACATACGTTATCAACCAACCTGATAAGGAGTAAATTATCAAGGTAACAAACTACATTACAATACAAAAACATTTTGAAACAGAGAGAGCATTTTTTTTATCAAGTACCATTAAGGACATTGACATATATTAAAAAACAAATAAAATATACAAATTGTTTATCAGCTATTAAATAAGTAAATGGCTATAGTCATATACATAGTCATGGCTAGATTAGATCTTTTGGGAGAGATTCTTAAGGCGGAGGGGATGTCTGATACTTCCTCTTTGTTTTAAAAAAGTTCACGACACCATAACGATGATATACCATTAATCGAAATGACAATTCGGAAAAAATTCACAAGTCAGGTTACTGTCAGGTCACTGTGTCGATTTACTGAATTATCTACTTTAACAAGATATATTGTCATATTAGTCTCAAATTCTACAAAAAAATAAATAAATAATATTTGGGCCTTCAAAAAAGAAGTCACAAATTCTATCTACGAGCCTGAACAGAGGCGGATCTAGAGCAAAATCTTGGGGGGGGGGAGGGCACCAGAAAACAACTTAGAAAAAAACTGGGGGCGGGAGCCCCTGGCCCCCTTGGATCCGCCAGTGAACCTGAAAATAAGCAAATTATTCAGTCAAAAAATTACATTCACAGTATTGAAACGAATTATTTAATCTTTCTTTAGAATAAGAATTTTTTTAATGCGTTTTTGCGGGGGAATCGTAAAAACGTAACAAAAATGCACATAAACAAATTTTGATATGTTGACCCAAAAGCAGAAAGATTGAGACAAAGCGTTTTATCCCCAAACAAAAAAGAACAATGAAATATAAATAAATAAAGCAGGCGGAAAGTTTAGTTGTTGGATACAATTGAAGGAAACATCTAAATAAAATAAAAGCAGTAGATTCTTTAATTAGATTCTTTATTTTATGCTCTTTCCGAATATCCCAGTCGCTTTGTCTGACAATAATAATTTCTCTGTTAATTGAATCTCATGATTCGTCAGATACTCTTCGTTCAAAGGGGTTCCCAGAGTCTCAACTGGATGAAACTCAGTTGAGACTGAGTAAGTTAAAATAGAATGTGGATAAATATTATTATGGATAAAATTTCACTTGAAATGATCCTAAAAAATAACCAACAATCGAATAAAATATGGTAAACTAATGTGAATAACAGAAACACCCTGAATATCATTAAGTAAGAACTTCATTGTTTTAATGTTTTCTTTAGTTTTTTCTAAAAAAAAAAAAAAAAATTAAAAGAGAAAAAAAAAATCAATCATGAGTGCTGAACATGTAAATTAAAATTTTGACGCTTTAACGACTCAATAAATTAAAAGATTGGTTGTATGGGGTGAATCAAGCATATTTTTTATGAGTCATCTGTTATCTTTTCAGTTGACTCTTATCAATTAAAATTTTGTTTGCTCGATGAGGAGCTGTTTACACCGTCTGGAATCCTAAATTTATTGTTTTTTTTTGTTATTAAAAAAAAGAAAATTATAGTTAAACCTGCAAATCGTTATATTTACTAATTATTTATATAGATAAAATAGTATATTAAAGAATAAACTGTTACACAGATAAGTAGATTTCACTATGAATAAAAATGCACAAGTCCTTTACTAATTAGCACAAGTCCTTAAACCGTTTGCCATCACAATTTACGCGACTTTGATGCGTTTTTCTTGCGCTACAAGCTTAGTTGCGCACGTCTCTTGGTTCTTAATTCCTTGAAATGCGCATATGAACGCGCCTATAGAGCCAAATGAACACGCACAGACACTTTCACAATGAGAGAGAAATATTCTCAGTAACGTTGAACATTCCTCTGACCTTAAGTAATGATACTGATGAAAAATAACGTTAAATCTATCGCTACAAATTGTTTACTCTGGAGTTTACATGTGAAATACCGTTAAGGTATCTTTAAATATGCAAATGTACGTACATGTTTGTGTCAGTGTTGACAGATTTTTGGTATAAGGTAGAACTGCCATAACATCAAAAACGCACCAATAGCGACGATTTTCTTGCAAAGACATTGAATCAGAGTTGCCACCCCTAGTGTTTTATCACTATTTCTAGCAATATTTTATATTGCCTAAACATAAAAATCACTAAATCAGCACATAAATCACAAGATTATTGAAGAAATTATTAAATCAACAAAAAAATCAATAAAATCTAGTGATTTTTTCTCACCGTGTGGCAGCCCTGTATTGAAGGTGGGCATGTTCACAAAAAATAGCATTGAAAATACGCTGATTTTAGGAATCAGTTCGCCAACATTCCAAAAAGCACTCAAATCTTGCAAATGGTTTTAGAAGAATTTATACAACCAAACTTAGAAACTTATAAATTCATGTATTCATATTCGGTGATGTAAATTTCAAAATACATTTTCAGCAGTTTCATAAAATCTACAGGACAAAAACATAAACTAAAGTAAACCCAAAATGAACAAACTGGACCATCAAATGAGACAAGATAAAGAGAACAGCCTGAGAGATGTAAATGCGCGGGTGAAAATGAACAACCTAGACCATTTAAAATGACAAAACCAATCCGAGCAGCAAAAGCAAGGGGCATTGAAAAGAGTCTGAAGCAATGATAAACGAAAATGAAGAAAAAAGAAATATGTAATTAGAATACTTGCGAAAACGACACTTACAACGAGTCAACAACGAAATTGAAGAACAAAGAGATATGCTGTTAAAACATAAATGGCAGCGAGAATTACGACGAATCAAAAATGAAAATGAAGAACAAAGAAATATGTGGTTAGAAGATATACGACAGCGAGAACAGTGAAATATGTAGTTAGAAGATAAGCAGCAGTAAGAATTACAAACAATAGCGGGAACCAGAACGTGTCAAAAATGAAAGGGAAGAAAGAGAATTGAAGGGTTAGCAGACACGCGAAAGCAATTATCAGAATGTGTCAAAAATTGCAGATAAGAACAAAGAATTGTGCTGTTAGAAGAAAAGCGACAGCAAAATCAGAATGAGTCAAAAATTAAAGTGAAGAAGAAAGAAATATTACGCTAGAAGAACAACGTCGTCGCAATATGCGACACCAACAAACTGTGGCGCAAAACCCAAAACCCAAAAGGCGCAAAGCCGTAAGCTACGCAAGTCTTAATTAAAAGTGGGACCTTTCAACGTTGTATGTATTCACTGTGGAGTCCTTCATTTTCCCACAGGAAAAGTAGTCAACAAAGATGATTTATTTGAGGGCTGCTGCCTACTTGGTCGAATTCCACTGCTACCTCCATAGTCTCCGAACGAATTGGTTTGGCCTGTTATCACTTTGTCTCTACAGATTTCCACAAACAAATGCGAAACTTGAACTCACGCTTTGCTTTAGCTTTATTCAACGTGACCGTATGACTGTATCATAGATAATCATAATGTTTTTAACTTCAAAGTAGATGGACAAATTAATCACAAAATCAATTTAGTGGCACATTTATCACAAACCCCTGAAGGTGATTTTGAACCACATTCGTATAGCCAATGTACTTTTTAGACCCCGGTGAAGCTGCTAAAAAGCACCTTGCACATCCTTTAGGTCAGGGGATGTCTCGTAACCTAACAGGTCTCTTGGAAGAAATATTGCGAGACACAAACATCAATGCCAAATGTTACATGAAAATACGAGAAGTGGAGGATTATTTAAATCAATCTGATGCTTCACTAAAAGCCTAGCCGTTGGTCTCTCGGTATATATATATATATATATATATATATATATATATATATATATATATATATATATATATATATATATATATATATATATATATATATATATATATATATATATATATATATATATATATATATATATATATATATATATATATATATATATATATATATATATATATATATATATATATATATATATATACTAAATTAGAATTTTACTTAAAAATTTAATATATAGAGAGGGCTTTGCGAAACAAATTCCAATCGGGCCCCACAACAAGTCGATCCGGCCCTGATTACCTGTGAGGGAGGAGAACGGATCCATTAGGAGAACGGATCCATTAGGAGATTAGGAGAACGGATCCATTAAGCAAGAACGGATCCATTAGGATCCGTTATTAGGAGAACGGATCCATTAAGGAACGGATCCTAATAACGGATCCGTTATTAGGAGAACGGATCCATTAAATTAGGAGAACGGATCCATTAAGCAAGAAAAATATCCAATAGCCATTTTAATGTCAAACACGTTGCTATTCCGTCGAATTTTAAAGTGGTCTATAAAATTATTTTCAAAAAAAAACAAACAAAAAAAGTTAAGAACCATTTTAAATCTAAAACGAGCAGAAATAATGCCATTTAAAAAATCAAACTTATACCGAACAGAAATTACCACAAACAAGATGGAGGCTGCCACCTCCTTAAACCCCAGTGAAGACTGGGACATCATTTGTACTTAACTCAAAACGACTTTTCTTTCGATCAGCCTATTTTCATTCGTCGTAACATCGAAAAAAAAAATTATAATTCTAATCAAATTTTACGGATAAGAATGGGGATACTCCACCCGTTTTCCCTTTACTGAAAACAACCTGTATTAAAAGAGTGACTTTAATTTATCAACAACAAAAAGGAAGAAGATCGCGATATGTCAAAATTACAGGAAAATAAAATCGAATAAATTACATTTGTGACTTTCAATATAGTTTTGCCATTTTAAAAGTGCACTCTGTTGTAAAACTTTTCTTCGTAATATATTTCATTGAAACAGTGCCATGTACATTTCCCCCTTCTCCCGGAAAATTCCCTCAGCGTAAAATTCTTCCCCAGAAATTCAACCCACATGTAAAATTGAGCAGCAAAAAACAAAATATGACAAATAAAAATAATGAAGAAATACAGGAATTTTGGAATATTCGGTACAATCCCATTACATGGGCCTCTCGGCTTAATCACTACAGACTGGCAAAGACAAAACCCGTTTTGTGATGTCTTAACTGTTGTAGAGCAGGCAATGATCGCAAGGTTTTCATTGCATATACAATATTAAACTTTGTTATTTTGGATTTTAGGGGGGGGAAGGTACCTAAGTTAGGTTAGGTTACGTATTTAATATATGCAATGCTTTACCCCCCCCCCACCCCCCTAATGTGCAAATATATAGCCCAAATTTGTTTCTAAACTATTATATATTCATCCTATTTTATTGAATTTCATTAGCATTAACCAAACTTGACTTTTTAGAGAGGCCCATATAATGGGATTGTACCGAATATTCTACCTACATCCCAAAGTATAAGCAGATTGCATGGTGTAAAATATCCTATAGCAGTCAAAAGTCGACAGGGATCCGACCCATCTAACCAAAATTCTTAATCTTGGGACCCACCTTTTTGCCACCTTTCTAAAAAAAATAATATTTAAATTAAGTTAACCTGTTTAATTAAATTTTTAAAATGAAATTAGTGAGGCAGTCGTTACTAAAGAATTGCAACAAAAAAAAATATTTCAAAATTCAAATTAATTTATTTAACATAAAAAATAGAAACAAATTTACAGCAGCCATCTACAAAAACTCGAAACTTTGTTTGCGATGGCTGTAAATCCATTATTATAAAGCTAGAGGGAGAGATGCTTCTAACTAAATCAACTATGACAAAATTAATAAGTATCATATAGGCTATAGAGCCGACGCTGTGCGCTTTGGCTGGGTAATTTCGCGAAAATGCGACCTTTGTCTGTCCAAACAATTTTCATACCAAGCATTATTCAAATTCAAATTTCCAATCATTCCAATTATAACTCAAAAGGTAACGCTTCAATCTACTCTTGAGCTGGCTTACATTATCAGCTTGTCTAATAACATAAAAATATGTTTTAAAAATATTGTATTTTTTAAACAAAATATACCAGTTCGGCTCTTGCTGCGGGAATATTTTGATATTATTTTGATTCTTACATAAAACGTGTTTACTTTCATCGAAGCGGGGGGGGGGGACCATGTCCTGAGAACAACATTTGTCTGAAGATATCGCTCACTGAAAAACGTAAAACAGATTAATCTTGTACATTTTAGAGTACTTGGAAAGTATTTTAAAATTAAATCTAAATTAACCATTTTTCTTTAAATAAGAACAAAGGTGGTAACTATTATACTCTACAACTTGATGAGTCTACCATCGTGCGGCCTATCACAACTGCTAGTTTTCGTGGGTTACATATGGTAAAACAAAGCGCAAGAAGATATCTTATTCTGCAAGCAAATAAGTCATAAAACTGCTCAGGTAATTTGCAATACAACTGATTCCCAATTACCATAGAAAAAGAAAAAGCATTACAGTGGAAGACCTATGTCGGTATATACACTGACGGAGCGCGGACTATGTGCGGGAAAAAAATAGTAGTATACTTTCGAGAGGTCTTGAACAAAGTCCGTATGCTTTGTTGCTACACAGTAGCCTCCATAGAGAAACACTGGTTTCTAAAGCATTGCCCGATGATTTCAAAACAGTACTTGATACAGCTGTGAAAATCGTAAATTGTATTAAAACGAAACCCTTAAAAGCCCGCCCATTTCAAAACTGCAAAGATATGGGTAGCGGCGATACATTTCATTCTCTTCTTCTGCATATAAAAGTCCGCTCGTTATACAGGGGAAAAGAGCTGACACATTAGTGGAATTGGGAACCTCCCTTTTCGTGTCTTTAGGGGTTGAGTGATCATAGCAAGGTAAGATAAAGAATAAAGAAATGAATTTAAAAAAATGAAATTAGTGGCAACTGCAGAAGAAGTGCCTGATGATGGAAGTGCACAGAGATAACACGCTGGGACTAAGAAGTATGATTAATTATTTCCCATGGACTTGGTCTGGTGCCACCCAGAGGCGTCGCTAGCCAAAATGTTAGGAGGGACAATGATTTTTCCGACTTTCTGGTCATTTTTACCAACTGATTTGGGTGATATAATGATTAAAACTACTTCATTAAAAAATAAAATAAAAATAAAAAAATACACGTACCCATGATTTTTCTTCTGGGAAAGAATACACAATTTTATATCTTTGTAGATAGGAGATTGAAACAACCACGGAAGGGATCTAATGCTGTAATTTTCATTATGATCACTTCCCTCTTTGATTTTTTCCCCATTTTTTTTTTTTTGAAAATCAATCAATGTTTATCAGGTGCATGGTGTTTGATGTGTACGCTAACATTAAACGTTATGAAGTTTATATAGTTGGAATCAGTATAAAGAGAATATACTGCAGTAGTACAACCTTATTATGCGTGAGATTGTACTGCAGCAGTATAACCTTATTATGCGTGAGGTTGTACTGCAGTAGTACAACCGTATTATTTGTTACTTTCCTATTTGCTTCTTATAATGAATGATGATACATTATAATGAATGAAATATTATAATGAATGAAATATTGAGATTCTAGCCTCCTCATCCTTAGCCAAACTGGAGGACTCTCCTGGAGGCAAAATAAGAAAAAAGTAGTGACTAGGACCTGTGCAGTTCCTGTGCTTCTGTGTTCTGAATGCCTCTGAATAGTCAATTTTTGTCATTTTTCCTTAACGGAAAAGGCCCTAAAGTCACTTCTCTCGCGCATCTCGTTGCGACCGACCCCTGCTAATAGTTCGGTACAACCAACTGTTTTATTCTAAACCATATATTTTTATGTAATATTTGGCAAAACAGGCAGAAAATACATAATCCCGAAAATTCTCTTCATTTTTTTTTTTTCGTAATTTCCTTTTGGCCACATGTGGAGATAATTTTCTAGGAGGGAATTGTCGAGAGGGGGCAATTTTCCGGGGAATTGTCTGCGAGAGAAGGAATTTTAAATGGGCGAAACGCTGGACCCGCATTGAAACATTACTGAAAATTGATACCTAAATAAGACTTTTAAAACCAACATTGGTATTTTTTGAAGAGATATCTTTTGTTCAAGGAACATTTACACCTGACGAATAAATAAAATGATTGACCAATGGATTGTCTAAACATTTCAAAGGGATGTGTTTGAAAGGAAGAAACTATAAAAATTTACCGGATATCAGATTAATGAAACTAGTTGATTGTTCAAATAAATGATATTAATTCCCCGAGCTATTTGTAACGCGTTCGATTAACACTGAGTGAAAAATCTAGAATGACGACGAAGAAAATTCGTGGAGAAACAAATAACACTACTTTTTTTTTAAATATGATTGGTTATTTAATAAGAGATATTAAGCCAATAAAAAATAAGAAGAAAAGTTATGAGTCACAACGAATTAAAGAGTAAGCTAAGTTAAGCTACTGGGCATTTTTTCAAGTAAAGTCTGTTTCTCTACATTTAATTCAGCTTGTTTTTGTTACGCTATTATCAATGTTTGCTTAAATACATTCAACGAGTAGAGAGAAAAAATACCAGCAGAAGATATATGAAAAAACAAAATAAGTAAAGAATAGGTTATTCCCCGGCAAGCAGTTATTCCCCTCGGAGAATATTTTATTCCCGCGAGGGGAATAATCATACCCAGAGGAGGAGCGTGCGCAGCTGTGTCGGCCTCAGACGGCTTGGTGCTACGGTGAATTGTTATTAGTAGTAGTAGTTGTTCCCCTGGGTAAATAGTGGGCTGTCACAGCTAAACTCTTTCTTCCGCTAGTTATAATAGATTGCACGCTTTACTGAAAACATAGGACGTTGTGGTTGGAAACTTTGATTTTTCTGATGTTTCGAAAGAAGAAAAAAATCAATAAATGTACAGCTAGGAACATACACAAAATGGACTGGCCTCAGACCCGTGCCGCCCTGAAATTATCTTCTGTATACATGAGAAAAACAAGTGAATATTTTCGACATTTTAAAAATTTTACTTTAGGTTCACTTTTATAATTAATTTTATATAATTCATTTTAATAAATTAATATAATTAATTTATAATTAAATACTTCACCCTTCTGCACCAATACTTCTCTGAGAACCTATATTGTACGAAAAAAAAAATACTTTTTAGGTAATGTATTTACTACATGACTCACTGTCAAGAAATATTTGAAGCAAGAAATATCTATATAGGAATATTAGAGTTAACAAAATATTTTCAATGCTGTATTTTCCAAATCTAGGGGGAAGGGACAACTCTTTTTGATTTTTACAATGAAAATGGCCCAAAAGAATTTTCAATGAAAACACACACAAATATTTTTCAAAATATGAGGGGAAACCCACCCGAATTGAGGCCAAATGAGACTGTAACACCACCAAGCCTTGATTCGCCAAGGAGCTAATTCTTATGCGTCGTAGCCAGCCAATTATATACCGAAGATGGAAATACACAAGGATATAAGAGATAACTGATTGAACCTTAACCGTCTGAGAATTATTGAAACTGTATGGTATCGGTACGGAAGAACCGAACGAAAATGCATACAAAGCAGGGCCAACATGTAACCACAGATGACCACAGAGACTTTATATGAAAATGTATTGTGACTCAAAAGTTTTCCTTTCTTTTATTGGCTAAAAAATTTCATGCAAAAGAACCAATCAGGTTTTGCTTTCTTTTTATCAGCTACAAATTTGACATAACAACAATCAGTTGCTACGGGTAAAAAAAATATGGTATTATTTGGCTTAAAATACCTTAAAATAATTTTGGAGCATCAGCGTCGACTGACCACGTCAAAACCAAAAAGCCCATTAGTGAGTTTTCCTGGCACCACAGGGAATTCCCAAAGCTGTCAAATCGCTCAAATAATAATTCCTCAAAATTTTGATAAAAACTGAGAGGTGATCTTGAATGCATTAATAGTTCGAAAATCTAGCGGGAGGCTAGTTCAAAATAAAGAAAAAAAACATAATCTTTTACTAATCAAACAGTTCGTGGTAACGAAATGTAAGTAGGACTAAAGAGAGGCTGGGCCCAATAATAACTGAAACTTTAAAAAACAAAATTGTGTAAAAACTGATAAATCAAAAAACTGGCTTTATATGCTGATTCCAAATATATAAAATTCCCTAAGTTTAGTGTTACCCATCAAAAGCTATGAGAAATGAGATAAATTGATTGATTTTCAAAAAAAGGGAAACATCCCTTAAAAGTCAAACAATCTTAATGAAAAACACGCCATCGGATTCAGCATATCACAGAGCACTAATCTAGATGTTTGGACATATTGCCTACAATAATGTGGAATTTTATTTTGTTTTTGTTTTTTTGCCAGAAGAACGACCACAGATACGTTTTTTTTCAGGAGTTATTGTAACGAAACAATGGTCCTAGAAGATTGAGAGAGTGCTCACTCGAACGGAAATCAAAGGTTCTAGTGCGTTTTTTAAGTGACCATAGATTGGATGGCAACTGCCCCCCCCCCCTCCTGCACCCTTTTGTTCCTCAACGGCATCCGATTAAAACTTGTGGATAGCCATTTGATTCAGCATAGCTGAAACGTCGAATAATTATACCTATGGGGATGACAATACCCCCATAGTCCATAGGGAAAGGACCGAAAGTTACGCAGTTTACCCATTGTTCACATATAATATTTGTTATTGGAAAATAAGCAAAAAAATATTGGGGGGAATATTTATGTGGGATAGGTTTGATTTTGTAAGGGGGAAATTTTATGTGCCAGGAAAGTTTCTGGAGTTAATTTTCAGTGGAACTGAAAGTAAGGAGCAACTTTAAACCTTAAAACGAACAAAATTATTCCATATACGAAATGGGCTAAGCCTTCCTCAATCCGCGCTCTTTACGCTAAAATTTGACTTTTTGTCACAATTCTTTAAGAAAGACTGCTTAAACACAATGAGGGTTGAATATGAATGAAAAATATTTTGCAGAAACCAAAGACTTTTGCGAAAAGAACGAGGGTTGAGGAAGGGGTAGCCCCCTCATATTCAAAATAATTTCTATTCGTTTCAGGTTTTACTGTTGCTCCTTACTTTCAGCTGAGAAAACTTGCTTTTTTTAGTTTATTTAATTTTGAAGCAAAGCGCTGTCAATTCAATTTACCTGCAGCGTAAATGATAAGTCCCCGTGTCGGCAAAGTTTTCAATCAAAGCGGGCAGTGCCACAAGGGGCTTAAATAAAGGGCATGCGTCCCCTGTGTCGGCAAGGTTTTCAATCATAGCGGGCAGTACCACAAGGGGCTTGAATACAGGGCATACGTCCCCTGTGTCGGCAAGGTTTTCAATCAAAGCGGACAGTACCACAAGGGGCTTGAATAAAGGGCATACGTCCCCTTTGTCGGCAAGGTTTTCAATTAAAGCGGGCAGTACCACAAGGGGCTTGAATAAAGGGCATACGTCCCCTGTGTCGGCAAGGTTTTCAATCAAAGCGGGCAGAACCACAAGGGGCTTGAATAAAGGACATACGTCCCCTGTGTCGGCAAGGTTTTCAATCTAAGCGGGCAGTACCACACGGGGCTTAACTAAAGGGCATGCGTCCCCTGTGTCGGCAAGGTTTTCAATCAAAGCGGGCAGTACCACAAGGGGCTTGAATAAAGGGCATACGTCCCCTGTGTCGGCAAGGTTTTCAATCAAAGCGGGCAGAACCACAAGGGGCTTGAATAAAGGGCATACGTCCCCTTTGTCGGCAAGGTTTTCAATAATAGCGGGCAGTACCACAAGGGGCTTGAATATAGGGCATGCGTCCCCTGTGTCGGCAAGGTTTTCAATCAAAGCGGGCAGTACCACAGGGGGCTTGAATATAGGGCATACGTCCCCTGTGTCGGCAAGGTTTTCAATCAAAGCGGGCAGTACCACAAGGGGCTTGAATACAGGGCATGCGTCCCCTGTGTCGGCAAGGTTTTCAATCACAGCGGGCAGTACCACAAGGGGCTTGAATACAGGGCATTCGTCCCCTGTGTCGGCAAGGTTTTCAATCAAAGCGGGCAGTACCACAAGGGGCTTGAATAAAGGGCATACGTCCCCTTTGTCGGCAAGATTTTCAATTAAAGCGGGCAGTACCACAAGGGGCTTGAATAAAGGGCATACGTCCTCTGTGTCGGCAAGGTTTTCAATCACAGCGGGCAGTACCACAAGGGGCTTGAATAAAGGGCATGCGTCCCCTGTGTCGGCAAGTTTTTCAATCAAAGCGGGCAGTACCACAAGGGGCTTGAATACAGGGCATACGTCCACTGTGTCGGCAAGTTTTTCAATGAAAGCGGGCAGAACCACAAGGGGCTTGAATAAAGGGCATACGTCCCCTGTGTCGGCAAGGTTTTCAATAAAAGCGGGCAGAACCACAAGGGGCTTGAATAATGGGCATGCGTCCCCTGTGTCGGCAAGTTTTTCAATCACAGCGGGCAGAACCACAAGGGGCTTGAATAAAGGGCATACGTCCCCTGTGTCGGCAAGGTTTTCAATCAAAGCGGGCAGTACCACAAGGGGCTTGAATAAAGGGCATACGTCCCCTTTGTCGGCAAGGTTTTCAATCACAGCGGGCAGTACCACAAGGGGCTTGAATAAAGGGCATACGTCCCCTGTGTCGGCAAGGTTTTCAATCAAAGCGGGCAGTACCACAAGGGGCTTGAAGACAGGACATTCGTCCCCTTTGTCGGCAAGATATTCAATCAACGCGGGCAGTACCACTAGGGGCTTAAATAAAGGGCATGCGTCCCCTGTGTCGGCAAGGTTTTCACTGAACGCGGGCAGTACCACAAGGGGCTTGAATAAAGGGCATACGTCCCCTGTGTCGGCAAGGTTTTCAATCAAAGCGGGCAGTACCACAAGGGGCTTGAATAAAGGGCATACGTCCCCTTTGTCGGCAAGGTTTTCAATTAAAGCGGGCAGTACCACAAGGGGCTTGAATAAAGGGCATACGTCCCCTGTGTCGGCAAGGTTTTCAATCAAAGCGGGCAGGACCACAAGGGGCTTGAATAAAGGACATACGTCCCCTGTGTCGGCAAGGTTTTCAATCAACGCGGGCAGTACCACAAGGGGCTTAAATAAAGGGCATTCGTCCCCTGTGTCGGCAAGGTTTTCAATCAAAGCGGGCAGTACCACAAGGGGCTTGAATACAGGGCATACGTCCCCTGTGTCGGCAAGGTTTTCAATCAAAGCGGTCAGTACCACAAGGGGCTTGAATAAAGGGCATACGTCCCCTTTGTCGGCAAGGTTTTCAATTAAAGCGGGCAGTACCACAAGGGGCTTGAATATAGGGCATACGTCCCCTGTGTCGGCAAGGTTTTCAATCAAAGCGGGCAGTACCACACGGGGCTTTAATATAGGGCATTCGTCCCCTGTGTCGGCAAGGTTTTCAATTACAGCGGTCAGTACCACAAGGGGCTTGAATAAAGGGCATGCGTCCCCTGTGTCGGCAAGGTTTTCAATCAAAGCGGGCAGTACCACAAGGGGCTTGAATAAAGGGCATGCGTCCCCTGTGTCGGCAAGGTTTTCAATCAAAGCGGGCAGTACCACAAGGGGCTTGAATAAAGGGCATACGTCCCCTGTGTCGGCAAGATTTTCAATCAAAGCGGGCAGTACCACAAGGGGCTTGAAGAAAGGGCATACGTCCACTTTGTCGGCAAGATTTTCAATCAAAGCGGGCAGTACCAGAAGGGGCTACACAGGTTACCGGCCAAAAAATCATCAGGGGCTTCTCAACTGATTTTGACTAATTTTAGTGTTCATAGTCCGAATATCACTTTCATTTTGCTCTATCATTTCAGCTTTTTGAGATACAGCTATCGGCTTACCTGACTAGCTATACACATTACACATACTATTATCAGGTGTTTTGAGTTCAATGATATTTTTCTTAAAGGATATATTAAGTTATAACATTATGTTATTTCTCTAAAATAGCTGCATACGTGTATGCGTATTGGAAGTTTATTTGATTAACCATTAGCCAGTCAAGTTGATTCTAAGCTTCCTTGCCTGGCGTTAACCTGCATTTTTCTATTTCTTTCATTTGATTGATATGGCTTCGGCGCGACGGTTTTCTGCTACATCTGTAGAGCTTAAACGCTGTCAGTGGATAGGAGAAACATCACAGGATTTGTAAAGCTCACCTGCGAGGATTACTTTGGAGTCCAACTGGGTGACCTAGATAAGTCTTCGGCACCACACACAATGTACAAGATGTGTGGAATACCTGGGGCAGTGGACGAAGGGTGCAAACACTTCACTGAAGGTTGGAATTCCAATGGTTCGGAGGGAGCCGTTAGACCATGCATCGGATTGTTACTTCTGTGCCATCGATACTACCGGCATCAACCGGAAGAATCGACACAGCCTCCAGTACCCCGACCTTCCGTCTGCCTGCTGTTCAGTTGCTCACTGCGAATAAATTCCTGTACCAGCGTTCGCAGAACTTCCCGACAGCAGCGACAAGGACACCAGTGCAGACGAGGGAGGATACAAATAAGAGGAATATAAAGCACAAGATGGTCTGTAGCCCTCTTCACAAGGCGAGCTTAATGATCTGGTTCGGGATCTCAGCTTGTCGAAGACTTCCTCCGAGCTCTTGGCCTCAGGACTGAAAGAGAAACATCTACTTGGTGAGGATGTGCGTATCACCTTCTTTCGCAGAAGGTATGAGGACTACATGGGTTTCTTCTATCAGGAGGAAGACCTTGTGTACTGCCGAGTTGTCGGCGGTCTTCTTGGTAAACTTGGCGCTCCTCAATAGGATCCCAGAGATTGATAACTCTTCATTGACAGCAACAAGCGCTCTTTGACGTGTGTGCTCATGCAGAACGGGAACCAGTTCGCCTCAATCCCTCTATTGCACTCCACAGCTCTCAAAGTAAAATATGAAGCAGTAAGTACAGGCTTGACAAAATCCAATATGAGCAGCACCATTGGATCATCTGCGTCGACTTCAAGACAGTGAACTTTCTACTTGGTCAGCATTACGGGTTCACGAAGTACCCATGCTTTATATGTATGTGGGGCAGTTAAGAGATCCCAGAACTATGTAAAGGATGAGTAGCCGGCGCCAGAGCCGTTAGTACCTGGGGCGATAAACATCATAAGCGAACCTCTTACTGACCGGGAGAAAAGATTGATTCCACCGCTACACATGAAGTTTGAATTGATAAAGCAGTTCACGCACGCTCTTGGCAAGGATGGGAGGTGCTTCAACTACCTTTGCCGAGCCTTTCCTCGACTGACCATTGAGGAGCTGAAGGCCGGCATTTTTGATGACCCACAGATATGGCAGCTAATAAAGGACACAGAGTTATAAAACCTAATGAACACGCCAGAGTGCGCCGCAAGGAAATCGGTTTCGCAGGTGGTGAACAACTTATTGGGGAATACGAAGGCAGCAAACCACGCCAAACTAGTCAGCTGCATAATAGAGGACTTCCAAAACCTTGGGTGCTTGATGAGTATAAAGATGTGCTTCCTATTCTCACACATGAAGAAGTTGGGATGACGTCATGATAGTGGACTACTGCTGGTCGCTGAAGAGAGATAGCCTTGCAGCTTCTCACACACAGGAATCAAAGAAACGCTGATTTATGCCGTGAACTCTAAAATTTTGTGCCACGTAACGCTCATTCTTTAACCAATATTATGAATTATGCTTATCAAATTTTGTGGAATAAATAAAAACTTAATTTGGATACGTTGACTCTTATTTCTTAAGGAAAACGGTAAAAATCGTCAGGGGTTTCTCAGCTGACGATCCGCAGAAATTTGTATTTTTTTACGCAAAATGGATTTTTTAAAAACTTCTGTAGCAAAAAATCCTGACCTGATTGAGCAAAACCAAGGTCATTTTTAGACTCAGAGCATCAAAATTAGTTTTATTCAGCGGAAAAACCCTGGACGATTTAAAATATTTTTTTTTTTTTACCCAGTGTTATTATTACTTGTTATAAGATTTTTAATTTCAACATTGAAAATAATTTAGAATTCATTATAAGCAAGCACGATCATAAGATCCTATTATCGGAGGGGGGGGGATGATGGTTCATATTTTTTGAGCTGCATAAATTCAAAATGCAAAAAAATAGTTCAATCATACAAAGGGGGGTCCAGAACAAAATCTTGGGGGGCCCAATATGAAAAGGGCGCCAATAATTGACCAAATTGACAAGTTTATTTAAAAAAAGAATAAAAGAAAGAAAAAAGAGAATGAGGGCAACAGAATTAATCTTAGGGGTGCAACCCCCCCCCCTTGGATCCGCCCCTGGAATCATGTGGAGAACATAAAAAATATAACAGAAATTCACAGGCACTTACGGTTGTGCTTGTGACTAACAAGCATATTAGGTAAAAAAAAGAATTAAGAAATCTACCTAAATTTGCTAATTTATGTGAGAAAAGACGAACTTATTTACATAACAAAGACAATCGCTATTACATCCGGGAAAAACACTTCATAGCAAAAACCCAGCGAAGCTTGAACACTTTTTCCTTTTCTCATACGGATTCATGAGGAACTAAGAACTGTTGGTATAAGGTGTATTTACTACTCTTTGCACATGTTGAGACTCCAGTTTCCAGCTCCCCTTTTTTTGAACTAAACTATAAATCTTGCAATACTAGAACAAAAATTCTTTTAAAGTATTAAAATGGAGCTCCAGGACAGCTCTAAAAAATAAATACCTTTGACGTCTTCAGCCAGAAACTAACAAACAAAAATGTGTAGAGACAAAGTAAAATAATTTTTTCCATAAACTAAAGCGAAAAATATACGGTGTTTTTGCGACAAGACGTTTCTTGCGTGAGTAGCGAAAAATAAATTGAAAACTCAGCAGGCTTATAAGACAGGCTAGTAAGTATTATACCGGCTAGTCGCCAATAACGAGAGAAAAAGGAAGTTATTTGAAAACTAGCCACGTGTCCATTTTTATAATCAACGTTTATAGATAAACAAGTATTAGTCTCATTCATTATCTTGCAATGTTTTCAAAAATACTACTAATTTCCTGAAGTAACTGACAATAAGATGAAGAAAAAACTCAAAATTGGAAGTGTTATTGGTACTTACGTGTTACCTCGACCACAGTCAAGAAGTGAAGTTAGGTTTATCCTAATGAAATATATCTAAATATGACGAAAATATAATACTTTATTAACAAAATTATGGAAACTACAGCAGAGAATTATGGAAAGCAGGCCGCCCAGAACGCATTCCATTCAATACCTAACCGAACCAACTTTGAAATATACTTGCACAGTAGATCTCACTCAGCCTAA
This sequence comes from Artemia sp. Qi Xiang Cuo, assembly GCF_049724085.1. NCBI lineage: Eukaryota > Metazoa > Arthropoda > Branchiopoda > Anostraca > Artemiidae > Artemia > Artemia sp. Qi Xiang Cuo. The sequence continues at coordinate 5,867,247 of NC_142813.1, read as the reverse complement.
GCTGATTATTTGAGAGTGCATACAGAAAAACCGGTTTTAAACAGATAAAACTTCTTGAGTGGTCAGACAAAGTAACGTATTTTTATATTCATGAGTGCAGTAATTTGAATTTAGGGCCAGAAGCCACTAGCAAGAATCACTTTCTATTAGCGTTCTGAATTTGCTTTCCAGGTCAAGCTCAAACTCTTGTCTTCTCGCGAATAACAGGCTGATAGCTTTCCATTAGTCACGAATAATGGAAAGTAGGGAAAGCTAAGCCTAGGCCTATACTTCTGTTCAAGCCTTCTCTTTTATATTTTCAACTCTGATTTATATTCAATGAGTTACTCTATAGTTCCTCTCTCTTCGTTGCGCTGATCACGGATACGGCAAGGGATTTTTTGGGGGATTTCCATTTGTGGGCGTTTTAGTGGGTTTTGAGGTTTTTGGAGGATACCTTTACTCCCCTAAGAAGCTTTTTTGAAGATACAAAAAAAAATTTGGTAAAATGTGCAAATTTCAATATATCCCGGTATGCCAATATATATATATATATATATAAATATATGTGTGTGTTATGAATTATATATATATATTATATATATATATATATATATATATATATATATATATATATATATATATATATATATATATATATATATATATATATATATATATATATATATATATATATATATAATTCAATGTTAGATTTTACAAATCTGGAGCCCCCAGGGTTCCAATATTTTACTTGTTTTTATTTATTCTCGAGGGGCGCCCACTTTCCACAACTTGTTGAGCTGTTATAGATCTCAGAAAGCCAAGTGTGCCGAACAGTCTCTGGCACGCTCTGCACAGTTTTGCCACGTTTGGCAGTTTCCGCCCCGCTTGGCACAGTTTTTGCCACGTTTGGCAGTGTCCGCCCCGCTTGGCACAATTTTTGCCACGTTTGGCAGTTTCCGCCCCGCTTGGCACAATTTTAGCCACGTTTGGCAGTTTCCGCCCCGCTTGGCACAGTTTTAGCCACGTTTGGCAGTTTCCGACCGCTTGGCACAGTTTTTGCCACGTTTGGCAGTTTCCGCCCCGCTTGGCACAGTTTGCGCCACGTTTGGCAGTTTCCGCCCCGCTTGGCACAGTTTGCGCCACGTTTGGCATGTGCCACCTGGTGTACCTAATTTCTGAACGTGGCCCTCCCCTCGTTTTTCTTTCCTGATTGGTCAGGTTGGCTTTAGATCTTTCTTATCATAAAACTTTTCGTCAATGGATTATTATTTCCTAGAAATAGCATAAATTACCAGGACAATCAGCATATCGTCCAAGTGATAGGACACTAAATCACTCTGCGTCAAATATGCCTCTCAGCTGACGCAGTGCACGAGCTTCTATAAAAACTAGGTAATTTCGAAAAAAAAAATTATACCCGCATTAAGTCAATCGCAACTTTTATAACGGAAATAATCAGACACAATGATTCATAGACATCCGACTACCTTTCCGTAACTGATAGTGTTAGTTTGTTTGCCATATGCTAAAAAAATATTATATATTTATACATACTAAATATTGACGATAAAATAAAAGTTCAAAATAGGGATAAAATCCTTTTTAATAGACAGTGTATAAAAATTCACAAAAAATACCAGATATTTCGATCACATATACAGTGAACGTAATCGGTAGTAAAACTGGTGACGGTCACTGTATATGTGGCCGAAATATCTGGTATTTTTTGTGTATTTCTATACACTGTCTATTAAAAAGGATTTTATCCGTATTTTGAACTTTTATTTTATCGTCACGGAAAGGCAGTGTGGTCTCCGAAATTATATACTAAATATTATCTAATATGTTATGTTATACAAATATTTATATTTAAAAAATATATTGTATATTACACATCTAAAAATACTTTATATTATCATATTATTATAAAATATGTTATAAGATAAGATAACGTGTATTTCAAGCCAAAATATGGCCATGTACGCAAACAACATATAAGATTAACGAGTTACAACTCTCGTCATAATAAATAAATAATAAATAAAAACTACTCTCTTCATTTTGCAAAAAAAAAAAAAACCTGATCAAGATATCTTCCCACTAGACAAATAAACTGTGGCAACATACTCTTCAAGACACCAGGAAGCAGCAATCCTTCATTACCAAATAAATTTTCCCCGAGGGGTTAACAACTGGGCATTTTGAGGGACACCTGGAGGCATGAGGCGCGGAGGAACGCCGGAGGCATTCCTCCGGAAGCACGCCGGAGCCATATTCCAAAGGGCGCAATATGTAAATATATACAGCTTGCCTGTTATTCGGTATCTGTCGAATATTTCAGCACCTTCAAAAGCGATCTTTTAAAACTTGGAAAAATTCATTTACGGGTTTATTTGGCAAGGAAAAGAACCCCCAAGACTGAAAACAACTGATATGTACCTAAAGAAGAAGAACGGAGGACTGCAAGTTGTTGATATCCATGCAAAAACTAGGTAACCCTACGATGGCACTGATGGTGTCACTTTTCCTATTACACATGCAGCGTTGCCACCAGCTCAAAAATAAAATTCCGATTTTTCTTCAAAAAAAAATTCCGGAACACGGTTTTTAAGTTATACAACATAGGGCTGCGCAGTGATGATATAAAAAGCAAGGTGCAAAATTCAAAGTACCGTGAAACTTGGTTTCTAGTTGTAACTAACAACTGATTGTCAATATCCCTAGTATTATTTCGAAGTGAAAACGTTCTGGTGGATTAGTAGGATCTACGACAAATATTTTATGCCA